>NC_133510.1:12442575-12745606 GCF_049354715.1 Callithrix jacchus
ATGAGCAATGAGGATGACCAGAGGTCACTTTTGTGGCTGTCTTGGTTTAGGTGGGTTTTGACTGGCTTCTTTACCGCATTCTGTTTTATCAGCAAGGTCATTGTGACCTGTATATTGTGTTGACCTCCTATCTCACTCTATAGCTAAGAATGCCATGCCTAACCTAACCGTCTGGGAATGCAGCCCAGTAGGTATCAGCCTCATTTTACCCAGCCCCTATTCAAGATGGAGCTGCTCTGGTTCAAATGCCTCTAACATATTTCCCTCTTTCCTTTTATAAGGGGATCCTTAATCCTAAGGGCTATAGAGGGATGAAGATCCATCTTCTGTAACTTCTTCAGGCTGAATAGGAACAATGATATTGCTGCCTAACTATTAGGGTCTTTTGTATTCAGGTTAGAGAGAAGCTTGGTCACAAAGCATCAGTTATGTCGAGGACCATACTCTTGATTTCCCACAGAAGGTAATATCTGAAGGATTAATAAGTGTTCAGTTTAAGAAAACATTCAGTAACCTTATCCTGCATTCCTACATGGAGTACATAAGCAATATATTCCACAAGAGTAGAGCAAAATAAGCAAAACTATCCTAAGTAAACTAACAAGGCTTATGTGAAGTGGGCAACTGTTGGAACCATGAGGATAGGGGGTCACTAACTGATTCCAGTACTTACTTGCCCAGAGTTAGAATACTGATTGAGATTTTTATATCACCCATCCATCTTTATTTCTTCTGAGCTGCAGTCAGAGATTACTGGTTGGTTCACAGAAATAAGACAGGTCAGTCTAAATTGCAGAAAAAAAACCTAAAAACTGATGGGACCAGAACCTAACAACAGGTGTACCATAGTTTTTGAAACATAATTTTTCTATCCTCAATCCTCATTTGTACTAAAAACAAATCATAATAGAACTGATTTGTTTGCAAAAATAAGCTTTAGTCTCATACTTGGTCTGATTAGAAATGAAGTGTGGCAAGAATAATTATTTTTCACATAAGTTCTTTTTATGTTAACTTTGATGAAACTTTATTCAATAAAGAATCTCAGATAAGACTTTTTTTAAAAAAATCCTTGAGCCAGCCATGGTTTTGTACCATCAAATACCTATGAGTTCAGTAAATTCCCCTCTCTTGAGGTCCCAAGATTACTTGGGGCTCCTGGGCCTGTCAGAAAATGACATTCTTCACTTACTACAGGTCAGGAACCCTGTATAGGGATGGCATAGACAAGGTATGAGGCCAGTTTTCCCAAGGAGCTTTATTGGCTCTGCAAGTCCAGTTTGATTCCTTAAAAGAAAGCATGCTATTCCAGTCAAAGACTTGGTTAAAAAAATAGTTTATCTAATTATGTTCTGTTGAAAAGAAAACATTCTTTTTTTTTTTTTTTTTTTTGAGACGGAGTTTCGCTCTTGTTACCCAGGCTGGAGTGCAATGGCACGATCTCGGCTCACCACAACCTCCGCCTCCTGGGTTCAGGCAATTCTCCTGCCTCAGCCTCCTGAGTAGCTGGGATTACAGGCATGCGCCACCATGCCCAGCTAATTTTTGTATTTTTAGTAGAGACGGGGTTTCACCATGTTGACCAGGGTGGTCTCGATCTCTTGGCCTCGTGATCCGCCTGCCTCGGCCTCCCAAAGTGCTGGGATTACAGGCTTGAGCCACCACGCCTGGCCTCAGAAAACATTCTTTTTGCGCTTTTGCAAATAACTATGTTGCTCTAAGTTAAGAATACTCACAAATAGTTTCCAAATTCTGGAGAAATTAGATAGAGAGAAATATGCTCTAAAATTTTGTTTACAGGAGTATACTTAATTGCCACAAGCTGTAGATAGCTCAAGAGAAAAGTTTTATTGACTCGGGAAAACAAAGCAAAGAATTAGCAATGTTTTAAGCAAACAAAAGTCATAAAAGGATTATTTCAGTCTTAGTTCGGTCCAGACAGTTAACTCCTGTTGTGTTTGATATTCCTGAATATTTCAGCTCTCCATGAGAATCCTGAAAGTTTTCTCTTCTATACTAGTGTCAAAATCTCCAAAGTTATCAGAAACCTGCATTCAAGAGCACTTGTCAAAGTCCTATTGCTGATTATATGGCACCTTTAAAAGAGGATCAAAACAAGACAACAGTTGTCTGTGAATGACAAAAAGTCTTAGGGAAGCCACAGTGAGACATGATTGACAAGGAAATTTGGTGTCTGTGGCACACAATAGTTTTATGTAATAATTTTAATTACTAATAACACACTAAGTCATATTAGATTTATAGGAGTTTCCCATAATTGGGGGACATATACCAATAACATATTTATACAAATACAGCCCATAGAGATCAAAATACTATTTTATATTTTATAATGCTTCCTGTATGGTTTCTATAGATTTCTATACCACATTAAGCCAGATATGTCTCTTCTGGACTTTAGGGGACCTAATATGAAAAGATTAATTAGATCAGAAAAAGACATAATTTGTCATTTGATTTTGAAAAGTTTGTCAAATATCAAGGTTTAAACACTTGATATTACAAAAATAGAATCTCAGGTCACCACAAATCATTCATTTAGTCAAAATAATAACTCAAAAATGTTGAAAAGACAAAACCTTTACTCATTAATGGAGGGAAGACAGCTTTCCAAACGTCTCTTTTCCTTCCCTTCTTTTTTCTGTAGTTTATTCAAAAGGCAAACAAAATCTTTCATTTTAAAAAATATTACATGAAAATCTTATTCAGGAGAGAAAGCCAGATTTTACCCTTTGTGTTAGTGTACCATTAATGTCAATCACTATTCTTTAAAAAAACCTGATAGACAAATCTATTCAATCTTAAGCAGTTAGACCAAAGGGTAAGATTCCCATAAACCTTTTTAAATCCTTCACAAATTTTTGTTAAAGAGCAGATCACTGCTCTAAGAACACCCTGTTGTGCTTTTATTCCAATATTCAGTTTACAGAAAAACTGAGTAAGATCCCTTTAACTTTAGCCAATACGTTTACACAGAATTTCTTTCACAAGATTAATTTTTCATAAATCTTCCACAATTTGCTCAAACTTTCAGCTTTAGCTTAACTTAACCCCTTAGCCTTCTAAACTAGGCTTAAAAATTTCACATTCCCTTGCCTTCTTATAATCTTTACCAAAAACACATTTCACTTTCCTTATATACCTTGCATGTTAAAACTGTTTTTCCAGTAGTCTCAATTATGTTACAATGTTAACTCTTAGAAACTTTTATTTTTGGTGAAAAATCTGGTAAGTAAGTGATTTTATGTATGTATTAGTTGTGAAACCTAGGACACCAGACAGAAGTACACGATAATGTCTGATTCTTTCCAGCATAGGCAAGGGGCATGCCTAATTCTACATATCCCTAGGCCTTTTCTAGACTCTAATGGCTCTGAAGCAGGTATATCAAAGAATTTTCAAAGCTCAAATAAGCAATTTATGACCTTAAAGCATATAGCAAACCAAATATCTGATCTGCTTAATTTAGACCAAATGTCTAAATGTGCAAGACTTTTTAAAAATTTTTGCCAATAATCTTTAAAACTGTCTTTGTTTCCCAAAGCTTACTAGAGTCATATGAACTAAAAAGCATTATAGATTTTATTTTTCTGACAAAATATTTTATTTAAGTGCTTATTATTTTTAAACCAAATAATCAGAGCTCTTTTATATGTAAACATTACAGACACAACACATAGAAATCCACAACAGATAAAAGATCCAGTAGTTCTGAGATTTTTTATTTGTCAATTTTTAAGTTTCTTAATTAAATTATTGACTTCAGGGAGGAGCCCTTTAAGGAACAAGGCTAAGAAATCATGCAGTTTCTAGAGCCAAATAAGCAGTTACAGCTGGAAGGCAAAACAGATTCCAAAAAATTAAGAATCCCATTTTTATACCAGATCTTGGATCCCAAAAAAGAGAAAATCAGCCCATTTCCTATAGGACTCTTATCTCTCAGTGTGGCAATGGGGGACACTTCCATATCTTCCAGGTGGACAAGAGTATGCTTCTCTGATCCAAACATGCAAAGAGCTGAGTATCTCCCCATGACTTATTAGCCATCCCTAAAAGTATGCTTCCTACATAGTTATTACACAACAAAGCTCTCTCATAATAAGAAGCAATTTCTGATACCCATAAGTGTCAAAACAGTCAGATAACGCAATGCAAAACAGAACAGAGCATTAGATTTTGAGAAAGATTTATTTATCTGCTTTCAATTCCCTTTTAAATCCTTTACAAATTTTTGTTAAATAGCAGATCTTTAACAAAAACAGGTCTCTGTTTCATAAGGAAAACAGGTTTTTTTTTTTTTTCCAAAATAAGTTCTATAGAAACTCCTCTGTTTTTCCCAAGGAGTCCCAAGCTGTTAGAAATTAACTTAGATCCTCTCATGTGTATTGAGAGTGGCAAGAAGACAAAATGGAGAAAAATAATTTTATTCATCCAATTTCACATTGCTGATAAAGACATGTCTGAGACTGGACAATTTACAAAAGAAAGAAGTTTAATGGAGTTACATTTCCAGATGGCTAGGAAGGCCTCACCATCATGGTGGAAGGCAAGGAGGAGCAGGCAAAGAGAGAGAGCTGGTGCAGGGAAATTCCCATTTTTAAAACCATCAGATCTCACAACACTTATTCACTGTCACTAGAATAACACAGCAAAGACCCACCCCCATAATTCAGTTATGTCCACTGTGGCCCTCCCATAACACTTGGGAATTATGGGAGCTACAAGACGAGATTTGGGTGGGGACACAGCCAAATCCTATCAACAATTTAGTACACTGAGAAACAAAGCCTTTTTTTCTTCAGAGAAATAGTATCCAAGAAGAGAATAAACATAAAGATACTTTAAGCTTAGATATATGCTTTTTTATTTTTTTTGAGATGGAGTCTCATTCTGTTGCCAGGCTGGAGTGCAGTGGCATGATCTCAGCTCACTGCAACCTCCATCTCCCGGGTTCAAGCAATTCTCTTGCCTCAGCCTCCTGAGTGGCTGGGACTACAGATGCAGGCCACCACACCCATCTAATTTTTTGTATTTTTAGTAGAGACAGGGTTTCACCATGTTAGCCAGAATGGTCTCAATCTCCTGACCTTGTGATCTGCCTCCCTCAGCCTCCCAGAGTGCTGGGATTACAGGCGTGAGCCACTGTGCTGGATATCTGCTTTTAGTTAAAGCTGACTTTTAACGACAGCACTTTAAAAGTCCTTGTAAATCTCTTATTACCTGACTTTAGCCAGGCCAACCAATTTTTTTGGCTTTTAAACTTTACCAAAGGTAACCTCCCTGGTGAAACCAGTAAGACTTCACTAAGGTTACGACTTAACCACAAGTGTACAAATATTTTAAAAGAGATGGTTTGCAGTTTTTACAAGATTTAGAGTCTACAAGGTAGCTCAGAGAAAGGAAGATTCAAGAAGGGAAGATAGAAGTTGTGATCACATAAATATCAACCGTATGCATTTCCTAAACCAGAAGTTGAACCCTGAGCCCAAACTGCCATTGTGAAAAGGTAAAGCCTTAGCTACTAAGCTACAGCTCTGGGCAGTTTTTATTGCCCTTCTCAGAAAGAGCCTAGAGCAGGCAATTTTGAGCCAACAAAGGCTTTCACTGCTAAAACAGTATTTAGAGCTAACTATGTCATAAATTCCAAAATTTGAAAGTACTCCACATGGTTACAAGGTCAAGCTCCCAAGGATATAAAACAAGATGAGAGGGAAACCCCGTGCAGTTTTTGTTGTTGTTATTGTTGGTTTGTTTGTTTGTTTTAGGGACCTGCAGCAAAGTTTGTAACCGACCAGTTTGCCAGTCTGGCTTGAACACACTTAAGCCTGTTCTATCCCAAGGTGCCTCCCTGTGTTCCATCTCAAGTACCTCCCTTTGACAGAATGATACAGAAAATCAAATTCTCCAAACCACAAAATATGCCAGATTTGCTGCAGTGTAAGATTAGCCTCACGAATCCTTTTACTCATTAATCCAAACAGTGCAAGAGATAGTGATTTCTACCATTTCTACAACCAGTTTGTACAGAGAGAGAGGAAAGGAAAGGGATGAAAGAAAGTGTTGCTTACAGTGGGGTGGGGAAGGCAAGGAGCTCAGGGAGACCAGAGAAAGACCCACCTATTGCAGTGACATTGAATCCAAAGTTCAGGTGGCCACTTGTCAGGAGTGAAGGGTCTTTTCTAGCAGTCCCGTCAGCTCTCAAGTTTTCCCCCTATGGGGAGAAAAAAGCTCCCCATGTCTGGTGATCCTGTGCACACCTAATCCTGTCACCCATAGCTGCCAGCAAAGAGTGCAAGGAAGATTAGTCCAAAGAAAATAGCAGTTAATATACCATAGTGCCAAATCCACTTTTAAACAAGAGGGACTTTACTGAAAGGGGCCTCTAACCCCTAAATCTTAGGAAGGTCTCTAACCTTTCTACATTGGGCTTCAGACCTAAGTTCCATCAAATATTCTTTCCTTTTATTAGGAGGGGCCTTAACCCTCACTGTCTAATGAGAGACTCTCCTCAGTTGGACTCCAACCCAATCCAATCCTTCACCTGGGCAGGACATACCCCCACTCTGCCCTTATCCAAAGTCAGCCAAGTGGCAGTGCTGCAGTCTGTTTCCTTTGGGTCCAGAGGGTTCTCTTCAGTATAGTCCCTTCATGGATTCCAGGAAGATGTTACTGGAAAGAGGTCCCAATCCAGACCCCAAGAGAGGGTTCTTAGACCTTGCTCAAGAAAGGATTCAGGGTGAGTCCATAAAGTGAAAGCACATTTACTAAGAAAGTAAAGGAATAAAGGAATAGCTACTCCATAGGCAGAGCAGCAGTATGGCTACCTGACTGAGTATACTTATAGTTACTTCTTGATTATATGCTAACAGGGGGTGGATTATTCATGAGTTTTCTGAGAAAGGGTTGGGAAGTGAGAGTTCCACTTCTTTTTAGACCATACGGGGTAACTTACTAATGTTACTGTGCCATTTGTAAGCTGTCATGACACTGGTGGGAGTGTCTCTTAGCACGCGAATACATTATAATTCAAGTATAATGAGCAATGAGGATGAGCAGAGGTCACTTTTGTGGCCATCTTGGTTTAGGTGGGTTTTGACCGGCTTCTTTACTGCATTCTGTTTTATAGCAAGGTCATTGTGACCTGTATCTTGTGCTGACCTCCTATCTCACTCTATAGCTAAGAATGCCTAACCTTCTGGGAATACAACCCAGTAGGTCTCAGCCACATTTTACCTAGCCCCTATTCAAGATGGAGCTGCTCTGGTTCAAATGGCTCTGACAAGACCAATCTTTAAACATCAATGCAGTGCCACATTTTTGTTCCCAGGACAAGTCAAGAATCTGCAAGGGTAGCAAGTATTGCTAGCAATATTCACATACCTTTGCTTCAAACTGCTTTGTGTATCTTGGTAGGGATCTACAATTTTTGGTTTTCCTGTAGCTCTCACTCTTTCTGTCAGCATACAGTATCTACAAATTCTACTAAAAGGACTGGAGGGACTGGATTTTGAGGAAATGATATGAGGTATTAAATTTCTTACTTAAAAAGATGGAGAAAAACTCTTATCCAACTTTTCTCAGTGCAAGATAGCCTTGTGCATGTCTACATGGGAGAAGAGGGAAGGATGTGGGGAATATGATGATTCTACCTTGGATTTCCGAAAGACTTGTATTCTAAAACTTTTAAGTACTTTCATATGTTTTATCTCATTCGTACTGTCAAAACGTCTCTGATTACATTGCACGAGACTATGATTTGTTATTTTGCACGTTAGGAATTAAAACCCAGGGAAGTGATGGAACCTGCTGAAGATTACATATAAATGAGGGAGAGAGGAATGAAGCGAGGAGGGGGAGAGGGAGTAAGAGGGAGAAAGACAGAGAACTAGAGTAGTAGTTGCCAATGTAGAATCTTATCTACTAAATTAGAGCCTGGTGAATTTTCTCTGGATTCATTAAGAAAAGGAGCTAAAAGGGGTTTAAGGCAAGGTTCCGAAACTTGACGGCATATTGGAATTACCTTAGGAGCTTTAACCATAAATCTCAATACCTGGTTCCTATTCCCAGAGTCTGATTCTGATTTAATTGGTTTGAGGTGCATCCCAGGCAATGGGATTTTTTTAAAAGCTCCTCGCGTAGAACCACTGGTTTCAGTCTTGGCTGGTAGAGTCTAGGAAAAGAATAGTGCAAAATCTGCTGCATCCATTTTAATATGCATATGACCTTTTACATTTGAAAACTAGAAAGCAATTTACCAAAACAAATAGAACAATTAAAAATTTCAGATTTGAAAAAGTAGATGCATTGCAGAAGGATGGTAAGAAAGCTGTACTGAAGCCTCGTTAAGATTTTCTGTAAACTCAGATGTCAGGAAATAATTATATTCCTGTGGGATATACAGAAATATGAGTGGTATTATGTTATGATATTGATGTTACATAGAATGAAGGCCACAAGGAGAGGTCATTCAAAAATGCCATAATCTGAGGAATAATAATAATGATAATAGTATTATAGGAATATTTTTGTTATTAGAGCTATCATAGGAATAATTAGTAACAGCTAATGCTTACTATATACTAGGTGTTGTTCTAAGTGCATTATTGTGTAAACTTGATTAATTCTTGCAATGGTTCTTTATGTTAGATAATATTGTAAACCCAATTTACAGATGAGAAAATTGAGGATGAGAGAATCGGTAATTTGCTCAAGAGTACACAGCTAATTATAATAGCAGGAGAGATGGATTTCGGAAATGGGCTGAGCTATGCTTCTGCGACTTGTAATAAAACTGGAAAACAAGCTGAAACCTAGGAGTCTGAATAATAAACATGCCCTTATTATGGCAGATATAAAAGACCAGAGGGAAAGAAGCGAGTGAGCCCAGCATTTCGCGCACGCGTGCAAGTTCAGAGCAGAAGTGCAGGACCAAGCCAGGAGGCTGTTGGGCTCCAGTGTGGCCCTCTTAAGATAACAAGCTAGCTGCAGTAGAATTGCAAACTTCAACTTAGGAAAATACCCCTGCACACACACCTCACACCCACAACCACACTTGTGCACACACTGCTCCTGCACTTTTTGTTCACTGGTTTCCCAAATTTACTTGACGTTTAGCAAATCTTTGGGCACTCTCATTTTATTGTTCTTGTGCTAAGAAGAAAGGAATTTTAGCTACACTTAAACGCTAATGCATTGAAGGAAAGCCACACTCTCTTCAGACGGCTGTGCAGTAATAATCAAAAAGGGAACCTTGATCGGGAGCACAGAGTTGGAATCCTTGGTCTGAAAAGTAATTATGTTATACAAATGAATTCTTGCTTTAAGAGGCACTTTTAGCTACTACCACTGAAGAACAATTTTGCATTCTTATTCTCACTAGAATCCTCTGATGTTAAGCAGGCAGGATTATCTCAGCTGTATACGTTAGTAAAGCAAGACTTTAATAGATTGAGATAAATCCACCCCTAACTCTGACACTGGTTCTTTTATTCTTTCTCCTTTACTGCGGTTAGATGGAGATGATACATTAACTTTGTTCCTGGGAGTTCCAGCTTGGCTTTCTCCCAGGTCGGCAATATAATGCCTTTAACAAGCAACAATAAAGCTTGTTAGACTCCAGACCTTCACCTTGACTTTAGGCCAGGAGAGCCCTCTTTGAAGCCATTACTCTTGTTTTAATGATTGTACTTTGTCTTTCATTCTGAACACTAGTTCTTTAGGAAGATTGTTTTCTCTCTGTCTTTTTTTGTTACCCTCAGCCAATTTTCTGTTTTGTATTTCTGCTTGCAAACTTTTCTGGCTTGTAGCCTTTCTTCCTTTGCATGTTCTTATCATAAAATAACTAAAGCTTAATTCATTCGATTTGGAAAATAGAAAATAGAGGAAACAATTATTCATAGTAACCATCATTACTGTTGCTGTAACATTCTAATAAAGTTCTCTTTGGGATTCCCCTACACAGGTGATTTTCCCAGTCAATTTCATTGTACTTTTGTGGTGTATACATTATTAAAATGTGCCTTTATACTTAACCCAGTAATACTAAAAATTGCCATTTATGAAAAATTTTTGTGAACATAAATTTAACAAACGTATACCATCATCCAACTGTATAAAAATAATTTGAAACATCCCTCCTCTTGATGAAAATTTAAGTTTTTCTTCTATTTTAAATTTTTTATTTCAGAAAATTTCAAATATATACAAAAGCAGCAAAAATAGTGGAATAACTTCCCATGTGTATCCCCGGAACTCCGGAATTTTGAACACATGGTTGGTCTTGTTTTATTTACATCTCCACCTATTTCTTCTCCTTCACATCCATGAATTATTTTAAAGCAAATCTCTATTTATGTTTTCAAAAAAATTAAATAGGTGTTACAATTTTGTGTGTATGTTCAGAAACATCTTCCATTTTTTAAAAAAAAACACATAATTGACTCTTGGGAGAGAAGTTACAGAGTCAAAATTATGAAAGCCATTGGGGCTCTCAATTTTCATAGTATGAAGTTATTTTCCATAAATGTAGACATTTAGAGTCCTTGTCAGTCTTATAAGAGTGGTCTTTATAAATAAAACTCTTTAGAGCATAAACAGTAGTTTTCAAATTTTTTTTTTCTGCTTGGTGTGGTGGCTCGCACTTATAATCTCTGCAATTTGGGAGGCTGAGGTGGGAGGATCATTTGAAGCCAGGAATTTCAGACCAGCCTGGGCAACATGGCAAGGCCCCGTCTTTACAAAAAAAAAAAAAAAATTAGACACATGTGGTGGCACCCACCTGTGGCCTGGGAGATTAAGGCTGCAGTGAGCCAAGATCACACCACTGCACTCCAGCCTGGACAACAGAGTGAGACCTTGGCTCAAAAAATTTAAAAATAAAATAAAATAAATAATTATTTTTCTTAAATATATTGGCAAAAAATGCACCTTGTTTTATTTTAAAGTATTCTTAAAATTACTAGTTAGGATAAATATCTTTCATCTTAATTTACATGCTTCCATATTTGTTAAACATCTTGTTTTGGGGAACTGGTTTTCTTTTGTTTTTCACATTCCTTGACTATTTATTTATTGGCATATTAGTGGTTTTCGTATTACTATAAAAATACTGTGTTTATATTTGTTTATAGATTGATGTTTTCATTGTGATTTTTTTTTCTGTTGGAAGATAGTTTTTTTGTTTAAGCTTAGGAAATTATCATGAACCCAATAAAATGTATAATATTAATTTTTTATATCTCTTAAAACATCTAGCTTTTTTCCCCAACTAAAATTTACTTTTTGTACAGGTGAATCAAAAATAATTCTTGTTATCAAACAAATATTCCATTGCCTAAATTCCATTTGATGAATAATCTATCTTAGTAGTTCTCAACTCCAGCTGTACAGTAAGTATCTCCTGGAAAGCATTTCCTTGATTGAAGCTGATATGTGAAGTCATAATCTATGATGTTTTACAATCATCATGATCTCTAAGAGGAGTGGTGTGTTTATCAGTTTTTATACTGCTAATAAACATGTACCTGAGACTGGGCAATTTACAAAAGAAAGACGCTTAATAAACTTACAGTTCCAAATGGCTAGAAAGACTTTACAATCATGGCATAGGCAAGGAGGAGCAAGTCACATCTTACGTAGATGATGGCAGGCAAAGAGAGAGAACTCTCTTGTGCTGGAAAGCTCCTGTTTATAAAACCGTCAGATCTTATGAGACTTATTCACTGTCACGAGCATAGGAAAGACCTGCCCCCATGTTTCAATAACTTCCCACTTGGTGCCCTCCACAACACATGGGAATTCAAGATGAGATTTGGGTGGGGACACAATCATGCCACCCGTGGCCCCTCCCAAATCTCATATCCTCACATTTCAAAACCAATTTTGCCTTCCCAACAGTCCCCCAAAATCTTAACTCATGTCAGCATTTACTCAAAAATCCACAGTTCAATATCTCATCTGAGACAAAGTAAGCCACTTCCACCTAGGAACCTCTAAAATCAAAAGCAAGTTAGTTACTTCTTAGATACAATGGGGGAATAGACATTGGGCAAATACAGCTGTTCCACAGGGAGAAATTGTCCAAAACGAATGAGGTATAGGCCCCATGCAAGTCCAAAATCCAGCAGGACAGTCAAATCTTAGAAGCTCTAAAATAATCTTCTTTGATTCCATGTTGCATATCCAGGTCATACTGATGCAAGAGGTAGGTTCCCATGGTCTGGAGCAGCTCTGCCACTGTGGCTTGGCAGGGTACAGCCCCCCTCCTGGCTGCTTTTGTGGGCTGGTGTTGAGTGTCTACAGCTTGCCCAGGCACATGGTGCAAGCTGTTGCTGGATCTACCATTCTGGGGTTTTGAGGATATTAGCCCTCTTTTCACAGCTCCACTAGGTGGTGCCCCAGTAGGGACTCTGTGGAGGGTCTGACCCCACATTTCCCTTCTGCACTGCCCTAGCAGAGGTTCTGCACCAGGGATCAGACCCTGCAGCAAACTTTTGCCTGGGCATCCAGGCATTTCCCTACATCCTCTGAAATCTAGGCAGAGGTTCCCAAACCTCAATTCTTGACTTCTGTGCACCCAGAGTCTCAATACCACATGGAAGCTGCCAAGGCTTGGGGCTTCCACCCTCTGAAGCAACAGCCTGAGCTGTACCTTGGCCCCTTTTAGTCACAGCTGGAGCAGCTGAGACACAGGGCACCAAGTCTCTAGACTGCACATAGCAGAAGAGCTCTGGTCCCAGTCCATGAAACCTTTTTTTTCCTCCTCAACCTTTGGGTCTGTGATGGGAGGGGCTGCCACAAAGGTTTCTGACATGTCCTGGAGACATTTTCCCCATTGGTGATTAACATTCGGCTTCTTGTTACTTATGAACATTTCTGCAGCTGGCTTGAATTTCTCCTCAGAAAATGGAATTTTCTTTTCTATCACATTGTCAGGCTGCAAATTTTCTAAACTTTTATGCTGTTTCCCTTTTAAAACTGAATGTTTTTAACAGCACCCGGTCACCTCTTGAATGCTTTGTTGCTTAGAAATTTCTTCAGCCAGATTCCCTAAATCATCTCCCTCAAGTTCAAATTTCCACAGATCTCTAGGGCAGGGGCAAATGCCACCAGTCTCTTTGCTAAAACATAGCAAGAGTCACCTTTGCTCCAGTTTCCAACAAGTTCTTCATCTCCATCTGAGACTACCTCAGCCTGGATTTTATTGTCCATATCATTATCAGTATTTTTGACAAAGCCATTCAACAAGTCTCTAGGAAGTTCCAAACTTTCCTACATTTTCCTATCTTCTGAGCCCTCCAAACTGTTCCAACTTCTGCCTGTTACCCAGTTCCAAAGTCACTTCCACATTTTTGGTTATTTTTTTCAGCAGCACCCCACTCCTAGTACCAATTTACTGTATAAGTCCATTTTCATGCTGCTGGTAAAGACATACCTGAGACTGGGCAGTTTACAAAAGAAATAGGTTTACTGGACTTACAGTTCCAAGCGGCTGGGGAGGCCTCCCAATCATGGTGGAAGGCAAGGAGGAACAAGTCACATCTTACGTGGATGGCAGCAGGCAAAGAGAGAGAGCTTGTGCAGGGAAACTCCCCCTTATAAAACCACCAGATTTCGTGAGACTTATTCACTATCATGAGAACAGTATGGGAAAGACCTGGTCCTATGATTCAATTACCTCCCATTGGGTTCCCTTTCACAGCACATGGGAATTCAAGATGAGATTTGGATGGGGACATAGCCAAACGATATGAAGTGGGAAATAAACATCAGCATTAATATATTTTTTAAAAACCTTCCTAGGAGATTCTAATGTGCTTTCTGGTTTGAGAACCACTGCTCTGCTTATATTACGTTGACTTCTTTATATTAAAGTCCTAAATATGTGTCTTTTTTTCTGAATATTTATATGTTCTATTAATCTTTCTCTCTGTTTTTCAGTCTCTCTCTCTCTCTCTCTCACGCACTCTGTGTGTGTGTGTGTGTGTGTGTGTGTGTGTATATATATATGTTTAGGCTTTGTAAAACATTTATGCCTGATACAGTCCTCTCCATACCAAACTTTGCTTTGTTTTTGAGAAGGAGAGATTACTGAATATTACCAGTTCCCTTTCTCTTCTTGTTGGAGCACTAAGTTTATAATCAACTCTAAAATCCCTCTCTCAACTCCTCTTTTCAGTCCTCTCTTTCATACAGCTCTCAAAGATCATAGAAGAGCTCCCTAAATGCATTTTCTCCCCATCTTCACCAACCGGAACCGCCTGCTCTCTGGCCGCTATGCTGCAGCTATTCTCTCTATGATGAGTGACTTCCATGTTGTCTGTATCTACTGCTTATTGTTTTCCTGACTTCTCATCAGCTTTCAGTTCAGCTGCCATCCATGCTCCTCTCCTTTGCTTTGCAACAGCATGAACTCTTGGTTCTCCTTTTACTTCTCTAGTTGTTCCTTTGTAGGCTCTTTGCAAGTATCTTCCTGGGCCCCAACTCCTTTTCCTGCATGTAGCCCTTATCCATTGGAAGTCCATGCATTCTGTCCCAGGCCCTCCTTTCCTCTCTTTTTTTTTTTCCTTTTTGTTCATTTTTCCTTTCTCTCTTACTCACTTTCAAGCTTTCGATATTATCTAATGATTCCCAGATATTTATCTCTGGTCCAGACTTCCCTTATGAATCCTAAGAACTGTACAACCAAGTGCTTATTTCTAATATTCTACTTAAAAGTCACACTGGCATCTCAAGTCAAAATGTCCAGAGCAATGTCCTCACCATCTTCTTCTCTTCTTTGATTGCTCCTTCTCCTTCTTACCTTCTGCAACAACTGTGTCCTGTTGCTTCAATCTCCTGAAGGTTTCCAATCCATTATTTTCTTTTATTTTTACTCTCACTGCTGTAATACAAAAAATGATTATGAAATTATTAATTTCACAGTTGATATTCTCATATGTATTTATCACCTGCAATTCATTATTCAATGACTGCAAAAATAACACTAGTTTTGCTTTTCATTTTGAAATGATTAGAAATTCACAAGTAGCTGCAAAAATAGTACAGAATCCAGTTGAACAATTACCCATTTTCCCCAATGGGAACATCTAAATAATGTAGCAAATTATTCAAATTATGAAACTGACAATGGCACAGAATAATTAACTAGACCATAGAGCTTCCTGGGATTTCAGGTTTTGCATGCACACGTCATCTTGTTCCTCTTTGTGCATAGTTCTTTGATATTTTATCACATTTATAGATTCATATAATTATCACCACAGTCAAGATACAAAATTGTCTGTCACCGTAAAGGAACTCTCTCATGCTACGTCTTCAAAGTCACACCTTCTCCCTGATCCTACTGGTAAACCCTGGTCTATTTTCTCTCTCTAATTTTCCCATTTTGGAAATATGCAGATGGAACCATACAGCATGTAATCTTTGGAGACTGGCTTTTTTCACTCAGCATAAACTCCTTAAGTTCTGTCCAAGTGTTACATGTGGCAGTAATTTGTTCCTTCCTATTGCTTGTGTCTGTGTCCACTTCTAGCTAGTCAGCTCCCACTCATCATTTGCTTAAATATTGTTTACTTGGAGAAACTTTTTTTTTTACTTTCCAATACACCTTTTTTCTATAGCACCCTGTACTTCTCCTTCATAGTAAAACATATTTAATAATTTTTATGATTAATTATTTAACAGCTGAGTGAAAAACTTGGAATAAGGGTGAATCCCCAAGGAATGATGTGAGATCAACTAACTAGATTGCAGAAATGGAAGAAGTAGAGCTGTCTTGAATGGACAGTTCAGTTACAGAGTAAAATTCCGGCAAGAATGAGCAACTCAGGTGTTCGGTATTGTTGGCAGAACACAGAGGCAATGGGTTCTGGGGTGTGAATGAAGTGGGAATGAAGTACAGTGGAGAAGGATGGTGGTCAGTAAAGAGGCATTCAGTCACTGTAGTTGCATTTATCTGGGAGGCTTTTATATTAATAGCAAGAGCTCAGTAATCAGAGTCTAAAGCAAAATTGCAGTATCACTTAGGATAGAAGACAAAAGGCCCCATCCACTTGTGTGGCATTCAGGTGCGGTGCCCAGATTCGAGAGGGTTTCATTAATAGGCATGAGTGGGCAGATTTTGGGAGGTGGATCAACACTACATCTTCCCAAATTAGGAAGTACGTAAGATAAATAGGATGAAGAGGACTGAGACTGCTGATCTCCATATTGCCCGCATCAGGACTGGTCCAGAAACGGGGTGGGAATTGGCCAGCATATAAGTGATGTCAACGGAACCAGTACAAGAAACTGAAAATTTTACAGGCGGAAGAAATCAGGCAGGTGTTGATACATTTTCCCTGACAAACACCATACCACTATCTAGCATTCTTTCCATTTCTATCCCTTACTTTACAGCATCGTGCTGTTTGATTTATCTGGTTTAATTCTCTCTTCCTCAACGTAATTGTTAAATTCAGGTATCTACGGGCAGCTGTACCATTTCTGCTGCCAAATGAAGTGTAAGAAGTTTTAAATCCCATATTCACTTTGTGATTACTTTAACTCCCTCTCTGCACATAGAAATGAGTATATTTATATCCGTAAATATTTAGATAGAAAATTTCCTGTTTCATTATGTTATTTTTGGTTAAACATCTTTACCTGATTAATAGAGCTATGTGAATATTTCCCAACTGGAAAGGCAGATGAAGAAGGAAGGGAAGAAAAGGGAGACTAACACACACCGATGATCTGCAATGGCTCTGGTAATGTTCTAGGTATTTTACAGAAATTATGCTGTATAGCTCTCAACAACCCTGGTAGGTAGATATCAGCAGCAGCACTTTACATATGGGAAAACAGAGGTTTACAAAGTTAAAATACCTTACGCAAAGTCATAATGAATGATAGAAATGAGATTCAAGCAGAAGCCAAACTCCAAAGCCCCTTCTCTTACCATTATAGCATAGGAAATCGTATGCAGGGTAGGGGTAGGAATAGATACCTATCAGATTCTTGGGCTGCCATGGTATGGATGGGAAGATACAATGAAAGGAACCCTCCAAAATCTCGGAACTGTTGCAGGGACAAGGAGAGGTAGCATAACTGGCTGAGGGTACTTATTGATTGGCATGCTGCAGAGATAAACTTCCTGCTGCTCTCTGCAGTTCTTTATTACCCTTAGGAGACATGCATGTTTCCTGCACCTTAAACTAAGAAGGCAAGGAATGACAAAGTCAGGTGACACGCTTCCGGATGCTAAATGAATCACCCACAAAACCAGAACTAGAGCTTCAAACCTCTCACTCTGTTATGACAGCATTAAGTCAGGGCTGACTCCACTTCCCTGAATTCCTGGACTGCTCAGCTCTGAACAATGCTGACCCACTCCCTAGGGAGGGGAACCTGCCCTTGGATCCTGGCTGTGCAGCATGAGGCAGGAGGTTATATGTTCCCAGAGGTGTCTTTTTCCTCTTGCCAGGAGTTTGCTATTGTTTACTGAGAATTACATTCTGCATCTAGAACTTTTACACTGACGCACCCTGTACAGCACAGCACTGAGGTAAACAGCAGCTGAGTTAATTTTCTGATAGTGAAACCTCCTGTCCATATCTCTCTGTCTGGCTGGGTATGGGACTCATTTATCAGAGAATGAGAAAGTGTGTGTGTGTATATGTGTTCCTACAGCCTGTTGTAGTCTGTCCTCCTTCAGTCCTCCTCAGCTTGGTCCCTTCTCTCTGCCAGAGGGCAGTGTGTTAGACAGGCTGGAAGACTGGCCAGAAAACAAAGCAGATCTCCTCACTTGTCGGGGGTGACTTCCACAAGAGTTTTGGAGAACCCAAAATCTTCCCTTAGAAGGAAAAACCCAGCAGGCAGAGTACCAAAGAAGAGGACTGATCCTTGGAAATGCAAGGTCACTGACAGCAGTAGGAACAAGGTATTTGAAAGAAGCCCCAAGCCGTCTTCTGATGCATTAATCAGGTAGGAAAAGGAGACAGGGATGGATCAGAGATCATCCTATGCTGAGCGGGGGTGGTGGTGTGTGTTCTTGGCTTTTCTTTCGCATTATGGCCCTTATTCTGAGCCTAGGAAGCTTAGGAGCTGGGAAAACTGTTATTGATTAGGAATCTCAGGAAGAGGAAGGAATCAGCAGGAGAATATTTAATGTAAGATATACTATTTCTGGGCTTTTGAAGTTTGAAACTGGTAGATGAAGGGTTATGGAATTGGGCACATAAAAAATAGCAAGACAACTATGATAAAAATAAGCTGTTTTGAATTTGTATAACACCTCAAAGGAAATAAAATGTGTTTATCTGTGAAACCATATTTAGAAATAAAATCTGATACCGTTTGGAGGTGTCTGTGAGCACTGCGTTTCTTACCTAGGTGTTATGGGGCCTGTCTTGCAATTACTTTGTTCCTCTACAAAGTAAACTTATATGAGGTACCAGGGTACAGATTAAGCTTCCTCATTTCAACTGTAGAACACCTTTGTTTAAGGAATCCCTGAAGATTGGTAAAAATAGGAAGCAAGAAAAGCTGATAGCACTCAGATTTTATAATCTGTTGAGTACCATGAGTTAAAAGATCTTTTGAAACAGGCTCAGGACTCCTAGGCACCATGGTGGAAAGGGGTTACCCTGTGAGAACCCCCTTGAAACCCTTTCCTTAGGGTTTCAAAGTTCATTTGGATTCCTGGGTCTCTAGGAAGATGGAGGAGGGCAAAGATGATAATAAGCACAATTTCTCAGTACCCGAGAAGAGTAAGAGGGCGAGGTAACCACTCTTAGATACCCTCCTCCCTGCCTCTTCGACACTAGGAGATATCACAGGGCATTCGGCAAGGATCTACACAAATCTACTTCTCTGGATTTAAAAAGAATCACCTCTCCAGTGTGCCCTTTCATGTACTCTGTGTCCTCTCAGAGGTTTCCTTCCCTGGAAAGATAGAGCCTGGGGCACTGAGACAGCCAGGATGAAGATCCTAATTCCCAGGCCGGTGCTCTGTCCTCTGCAGTTTCACAGTGAAAGACTGCTAGTCCTAAGAACCAGACCTTTTTACTCAAAAAGCAGAAGATAGAAATAGGATTCGGGATCAGACCCAGGAACATGAACAAGGGAAACAACCCAAGACTACATAATCTGGTGAATACTACCAAAAAAATTCTGATTCTACCTCTGTTTTCAGAATATACTTTAAAGACAAACATGCAAATGTCATCTGTGCCCCTATAAGCTTCCTGTATAAGTCACCCTTACAGGCAGATTCAATTCACCCATCTTTCCAAATTAGAGTGTAGTTGTTAGTAAAATTTGGTTCAACCTTGTGGTTTCCATGATTCTTTTGGATTCTAATGTAATTCCTTCTTGGCCTTGTTGGTCTTGCTCATTTGAAAGACAAGTATATATGTAAAAGGAAATAGTATAAAGAACATTGGGTTTGTAAGTAAAAGACCTGGGTGTGCAACCTTGCTCTGCCTTTTTGTTTTTTTTTTTAAAGAAAGTGGTTAATTTATAACTTAATCACGAATTCATAACTTAATCCCTCAGCGTCTGCCTTGCCTTCTTTTTATGAAAGTGCCTAGCACAACAGCTGGCACACCATCGTTACTAAAGACAGTTTTATTAGATCTTAAAACAGGAAGCTTGTTTTTTAGGATGTTGGTGACGAGTAATTCTCAGATTCTCTAGATCTGAGCACTGTTCTCTCACTTACAAATTAATATGTTCAGTCCATTAAACATGTTTTTTGTTTATTTGGTTTTGTTTTGTTTTTTGTTTTTGTCTTTTTTTTTCAGGTAGCTCAAGGGTAAGGATGAAAGACTAACTATATAAGCTAGGAGCTTGCATAGTTTCTCCTTGTTTCTGGCTAGGAGCTGCAGCCTCCACATATTTTACCCTCCTCAGTTTTAGTCTTGAGTCCTCTGCCCCCAGCCCAAAGTCATTAATCACTTTTTTGACCATATGGCATCCACTTGGGAGGGTACGTCACTTGTCTATCTAAAAAAACATAACGGGAAGATCTACGTGCGTTGATAAGCAAGTAGTAAGGTTGAAGGTGAGGCGGACACAACAGATTTAATTGTACCTTACTAGAATGGGGCCAGATGTTATACTGAGTTCAATCATGGAATTTTTCACAACACGTAAGCAGAGTATAGGAAATCTAATTTTAGAAGTCTTATATCTAGGTATATTTTGGTAAGAGGAGTTTATTCTGGAAAGTCATGGGTAAATTGCAGATTGTGTCCCAGAGACTGTATTGTGCTAACTGAAAAGAAATGCCACTTAATAAGAGTTGTGTCATTGTTGCAAACAGAATATAGTCTGGACTAAAACAGATGCATAAATGCCATGTGACATTATGCTTGTATGTATAAAATTTGGGGAATTAATATTACTATTAAGTTCAATTTCATTATGGTTATGTTCATGAACTTTTATGGTCTTCAGACCAGATAGTCTTGTAAAGGTTTAGCATGGAGTTTACTGCTCATTTCACTTTCATTCTCTTCCTTTTTGTATCTCCTTCATTGTGCTGTTTCTCCTCAGGATTCTCAATTAAAGAGGGAAGTTAAACCTTTTAACATGCTAGAGAAAGTCTGAAGCAACTGACGAGAGAAAAACTAAGGAATGATAACTACAAGTGAGGCAATCCTATTGTTCCAATTAGAACCCTGCCCGAAGAGATTTGACTCTGTAGATACAGGAATATGTAAACTAGTGGCAAACTATATACAATCACATTTTGCAACTATCAAACATAGTTATCAGAATAAAATAAATTACAATTTCACCAGACCCTTGATTCTAGTGCATGAATTTCATTATTCATGACATTAAATAGAGAACTGCGGATAATGGTTTATAGTGTTAAGAATTTTACAGCTCAGCTAAGAGAAGAAGCAGTAGCCTACATATTTTATTTTTAACATAGTGTGAAAAGTATTTAGATATAATGAAAGGGAGCACAGTATTGGTCAGGTTGAACAGGAATCTTAGCCAGAAGTATTCTCCTAGTAGTCAGGTGGGCCAGAATTGAACCCACGGGAAAATTCATCCTAGAAGGTTTTGGCATCAAGGCACGCCTTTTCTCAGCTTGGCAGAGTGTCCAGGCAAAGCCATGTGGTTTCTGAGTATGAATTTCAAAGAAAAAGGTCATTTAGAGAGGAATATTGCTGTTACAAGTAAATGTAAGTGTCCTCTGATGTATGAGCTCTGGTGGCCTCTGTCTGGTGAGTTTCCCACATTGGCTTTCATGGATATGTATGGGTATGCCTGGTGTGTATGCCTTAAAAATCCTAGGCTCATCTGGTACATTCCATATGCCTCTACCTAAACTGTAACCATTAGAAAGGGCTTACTGTATACACACTGTCAGATCTCCACATGCAAGCCTGGAGCCTGAAGGTCTGAAGTCCTGCCTGTCCTGGCTGATGTCTCCCACCCTCTGCCTGCATTCTCCATTGTCCCTGATTGTGCAGCCGAGCTTTCCCGGACAAGTCCCTCACCCAACCCTGCCATCTTGACTGTTCTTCTGATAATGTAAATAGCTCTCACCCAACCCTGCCATTGTAACTGACCTTGTGGTCATGTATACTCCTTGCCCCTACCCCCCACCACTGTAACTGATCTTACTCTGCAACACCCCCACCCCCCCAAAAAAATACCCCAACCTATAAAGCCAATTCCCACCTTAGCTGCTTCACCTGTCCTTTCTCAGATTCCACCCACTTGCACCCAAGCAAGACATAAAACAGCCTTGTTGCCCACACAAAGCCTGTTTGGAAGATCTCTTCATTAAATGCACTTAATATTCGGTACTATTGGACACGAATAACACACGCCTGGAAAGCAATTTCACTGAGTGGGCCTCATCACTCTATACATTAATCTCCTTGCTCTAGCATCCAATTGCATTGGGTTGCTAGGTATTAATATGCCTTGTCTCTTTAAACTACTGACATACAAATAAAAGTGATGGTGAGAACCTGGCTCAGGAAATGCAATAGCAGGCCATATTGCATCCAAAGGTGAGTGCTCTGTAATAGGTGCGATAGTCAGTGTAAGGGTATGAGCATGAGTTTGAGTTATCAGGGACAGGTGCGTTTGGCCAGGAGCCTATCGCTGAGTATGGGTGACCCTCCATGAGTGGTTCTGTATGGGGATACACGTGCACACATGGCTTTGAATGACTCCCTTCAGTATGTATTAGCGGGTTTATCGTTTGTTTTCTGGGTAGAGCTCACGAGTCTGAACTAGCTGCTGACTGACCCTTTTCTCCACGTGTGCGATGGTTAGATAGAGTGTGCCCAGAGAACCTCCTTCCCAGAAAGCCAAACTGGTTAAACTGGCTGCTCCCTGAATGAAAATAATTACTTCTGATAATCCAGTAAAAAGGAAGCAAACAAAAGAAAAATAAGAGTGAGAATAGCAGTGATAAATCTTCTAACAGCCTCCAGGAGGTCAGCCTGCTGATGCAATGTTTTCTTTTTCAGACCTTCTTCTTTGTGCGCCCTCTCAAGGCTTTGTTTCTTTACAGTTTCATCACTAGTGCCTGTCGTTCCCTGTGGCCTCGAGAATTGTGGAAACTTCCTCAGCCACCTTTCTCCTTGCCTTTTTGGTAGAGGAATAGTTAGATAGCAAAGTCCACCGCATCTAGTGAACTTTGCTATCTAACTGTTCATCGACGTCTTAGCTCCCATTCTATGTGCAAACCCACAGAGAAGAATTCCCCTCGTCTGTGCAATTTTCCACCCACTGGCTCCTTTGCTGTTCACCTGGGCTCTGTCAACCAACCACACACTTTGTCTCTCTTGAGTTGTAAGGGAATTGTTTAGCTATTGAACAAGTTCATGGTGCTCCAGGAAGAAGAAAACCAGTAAGGCAGAATTTGGGAGGCTTCTTTACGTAAGTCTTTCAGGCACTGAGAGACTCTGCCTCAGTAAATAACATTGTGGTTATTGGTAATAAAACAATGCATAATGCAATGATAGAGGACAGCATACGTAAGTCTTTCAGGCACTGAGAGATTCTGCCTCAGTAAATAACATTGTGGTTATTGGTAATAAAACAATGCATAATGCAATGATAGAGGACAGCATAATGTGGCTAATTTAACACCTGGACCATATAGTAGCATATTATATAAGCTATACTTCTGATTTGTGTTTTATGTTTTTATCAAGTCACTACAAAACTGGATCACATATTTAGAATGATATTCCAAAATGAAATATCATTTTGGAGAGGTATGGAAGAGTAGTAAACATGAGTCTCTTTGGAAAGAAGGAACCAAATTTCTGGGGGTGTTACTGAAATATGTACTGATTATGTTATATACACTAACAGAGATACACGTAAAGAATCCCTTGCCAGACAAACAAGACACTGACAACTAGAGTCTATTGGAGGAGAATTAACAACTTGATAAATGGAGAAGAATCTGGTGGGAGAAATATTTTTATGCCATACAATTTAACATTTCCATTTTTTGAATCACATGAATGCATTTTCTATTTATTTGAAAGAGGAAGAGAAAGAGACGGTGACTTGGTACTGATACTCCCTTTATATCCTGGTAGGAATGAGTGTCCATGTCTATATCTGATATGAGCAGGGCAAGCACCTTGAAGCTCTGAAGGATGAGGAATTAAACAGTTTCTATTGATAAATGCTGTCTGTTCATTGCTTGTGAGGGTGCGGGTATTCCAGAGAAAGAAAGCAAATGTGTAACTTATATCCTTTGACATCCGTCAATTTTTTATTCATTGTCTGAATTAACTGTATCTAAAAATGAAATTAAATGTTTTGTTTAGAGTTAGGCATGGTAGCTCATGCCTGTAATTCCAGAGACTCGGGGGGCTGAGGCAGGAGGATTACTTGAGCCCAAGAGTTTGAGACTTGAATGAGCCGGGATCACACCACTGCACTTAAGCTTGAACTACAGTCCAAGGTCCCAACTTTGAAAACGTTTTGCTTAAAAAGTGTAATGCCCAGCTAAAAAAATATATTAGACATGCTTAAGACTGTAGGGGAGGCAGATCATGCCCACATAACCCATGGATCACAGTTGTTCAGAGGGACGTTGTGATTCTGTAACTGATCATGGGAGCAGAAGTCTCAGGTGGGAGGAGACACTTCCAAATAATTTCAGTAGCAATCGAATAAAAGGACAAGACCAGATCAGAGCTGTCTTTACTGTATAATAGAGAAGCGAGAAATGCTGAGAGGAGGAGGAGGTTGGGAGTGTTCTTCCAGCCTGAAAATCAGCTAAATAAAGAGACATAAATGGATGACTCAGAGAGGTAGCCGTTTACTTAACTAGTGATCTGTAGAGGCAGTTTAAATTTCTGTGTGTGCTCCATTTTATTTTATTTTTCGAGAACCATTCAATCCTTAGGAATTACTCACAGCTGTGCTCTGTGCATTCTTTGTGGGCCTAGCAGGGAAGAAGACATCCCCGTGGCAATGGGCGATGAGAGGGGCATGACACGGATGCTCCTGGAATGCGGTCTCAATGACAAGTTGTGTGGTAAGTACAGATTCCACAGATGTCTATCCTCTGAATTTAGAATTACGAAGGCTAAGGTCTGGATTGATTCTAGAAGGAGGATGATTTGATTTCCAGTAGAAATGAAGACAGTGGTGATAAAAGGGTGGGGTCTAGAGGCCCTTGTCTTTTTGGGGAGAGGGTAAGTGCTAATCAGAGATCCAGATGCTGCATCTTCAGTTTTGGTAGGAAAACTGCCAGAAGCAGCGTCATGCACACTTGAAGGGCTAAGAAACAGGGCCACTGGAGTTTCTGATTAGAGAGTCGCTCCCAGCAGTGTTTCTGTTTAATGGAAATAGAGGGGAAGGTAGAAGAGATGACTTTTTCATGTACGATGAGCTGAGAGCTGGCGGGTAGGGGAAATTGCACGAACACCAGGTGAGGCTTCTTCATTCTCTTCTCTTCCTGTGTGATCGCCTACCCAGTCATCCAGGAGAAGCAGTACGAAGTGATTATCGTCCCAACTTTCTTGGTTACTATCTTCCTCATCCTTCTTGGGGTCATCCTGTGGCTTTTTATGAGAGAACAAAGAACTCAACAGCAGCGTCCTGGACCTCAAGGTAAAAAGCTCAGACTTTGGGGCTGGGCAGGAGCTTAGAGAAGATGGAGATTAGGAAAAAATATGGTCCAGGTTTCAATGAGCCCATGTCTATAAGTCTGAGGACCTGCAGTGAGAGAGGCATGCGTTCCCTCCTGTGGCGTTAAGAGCCGGGTATCTCTTTTCTAAGAAGTCCTGAGTTGGAATTCAACACATGCTTATTGACTGAAAAAAGAGTGTGCAGGAAAACCTCATATAACCTGTTTCATTTCCTATTGGACTATCCAAATTTTGACTATATGAGTGCCCAAGGACTTAGGAGAAAGACCTATAAAGTCCACGGCTTCATTAGCATCCTAGGAGGATGACATTTCACCCCATTTCATTCCATTCCTACTCTTTACCTCCAGGATATATGATGGAAAGGAGCGGCCTTCATATTGTAATAGTCCTTGAAGTGCCAAGTAGGAGATGATAACAGGCTGTTCTGGAGTTCCACTGAGCATTTAATAAAAGGAAATCAGTTTATACATGAAACTAAGGGTAAAAAGAAGGAAAAAGAAACTCTCATAATGATATGCAGCTCTATAGTGGTTGATCCTCAGTTTTCCTTTAAATTTTATCCCAATTCTCACTTTGCTTTTATAGAAAACTTCTCAAACAAGTTGTCTAAACTCACTCCTGCTACTTCTACTCATCACATTCTCTTTTGAACTCACTAAATTAAGTTTTTTTCTCTATCATTTCACCAAAACAAGCCCTTCCAAGCTCACAGGGAGAGCTGTGTTGACAAGCCCAGTGGTCAAGCCTTAGTCTTCGTCTTACTTGATCTGTCAAAAGCATTTGAAACAATTTTGAACTTTTTCTATCATGAAATACTTAAAAGAACTAAAACCACTTCCTACCTGGGATGATTTTTAGTCTTACGGATTCAAATACATTTTCTATTCCAATGATATTCCCTTGAACTCAATTCTCATATTAAACCACTTACTGTACAGTTTTAATAGAATAGAAATCTCATGTGTAATATGCCCAAAACAAAGGTCCTGAAATTCTCTCACAAATGTCCTCCCCAAATAGCCTTGCCTGTCTTAGAAAATGCAAGTCCTGTCTTCTATGTTTTCATCCTCAAACCTTGAAGTTATCCTGAACTCCCTTCTTTCCCTCACAGTTCATATCTAATTCATAAGCAAACACTGTTACTCTATTTTAAAAATAAACCCGTTATCTCACCTTTCACAGATCACTGCAAGACACCCCTAACGACCTGCTTCTGCCCCTACTCCTTTATAGAGAGGCCAGAAGTAGTCTTTTAACACAGTCAGTAATTATCTGCTTGAAATCTCTCTGCCACACACACACACACATGTAGTAGCTTGCCATCTTGCTCAGAATGAAAAATGACAAATTCTTTCCATGGCCTTACATGATCTGCTCCTCCCTGGCCTTATCTCCTACTACTCTTCAACAATCCCACTTGGCTCCAGCTACACTGGCTTCCTTGCTGTTTCTCAGCCATTCCAGGTATGCTCCCTGCTTAAAGCCTTTGCAATTTTTGCTCCCTTTGCCTACAATACTCTTCCTGACATCAGCACGATTTGCTCCCTAGTTGCTTCCAGCCCTTTCTCAAATGTTATCTCATCAGAAAGGCCTTTCTTGACCTTCATATGTAATATGGGTGATTGATGCTTCTTCTCCCCACCTTTGTTTTTAAAAAAAGATGGAGTCTGGCTACGTTGCTCAGGCTGGACAGTAATTCCTGGGCTCAGGAGATCCTCCTGCCTTGGCCTCCCCAATAGTGGGGATTACAGGCTCATGGCACCACACTCAGCTCCTTCTCCTTCCTTTATTTTCCTCCACAATATTAATTGCCTGACATATTATTAGCTGTTTCCTCTCCCCTACCGCTAGAAAGTAATTTTCAGGTGAATCTGTACTTTCCCTGTTCCCAACACCGAGAACAGCACATGGCATGTTAATAGGTGACATTTGTTGAATAAATGGATGAATTAATGAATAAATATAGGTTTAATAACAGGATGAACATCTCTTTTTTCTGGCAAAGGGAGGGAGAAAGTACCAGAAGACTTTTTTGACAAAGACTCAAGGAAATATGAAATAATTTGACTTTTGGGGCAACTTGATGGAGGAAGAATAGCCATAGCTTGAAGCTGATTAATTATCCATACCTTTCCTTTGAAAGCCATTTGTCTGACTTAAATGACAGTTCTCAGTGGCAGTTACCTCCACCTTTAGGCATCTGTGGTTTGGATACCAATCAGGAACTTTCCTGATTGTCTCCATACCACCCTCATGGGGACTGCTCAACTGTAACCCTGAAGAAGACAGAAA
Organism: Callithrix jacchus; assembly: GCF_049354715.1. Classification (NCBI taxonomy): domain Eukaryota; kingdom Metazoa; phylum Chordata; class Mammalia; order Primates; family Cebidae; genus Callithrix; species Callithrix jacchus. Next base: position 12,470,028 of record NC_133510.1, read on the forward strand.
GGAAGTGTCATGAGCACTTTCCTGGGGTCCTTCTTGAGTTGTCCTAAGAAGTACTGAGGATTATTATAAGGTTCTACAATCTTGGCATTGATGCTGGTTTATAGAGAAGCATCAGAAGACAGCTCCACATTGGCCAGAGAGAAAACTGCTGAAGGAACTTCCTGCCAATTTGTTTCAGGCTCTCTGCTTTCTGGGAATCCCCAGGGCAGGGAAAAACTGGTGACATCATCTCTCTGTTCTAGACATTGCCCCTGTCCCTCCATCTAGGGACCTAAGCTGGGAAGCAGCTGGATGTGGAGGAAATGTGGCTTTGCCACTTAAGGAGACATCTGTGGAAAACTTTCTGGGAGCTACCACACCTGCCCTGGCTAAGCTGGAGGTGCCCCGGGAGCAACTCTCTGAAGTTCTGGAGCAGATTTGCAATGGTAGCTGTGGGCCCATCTTTCGAGCCAGTATGAACACTGGAGACCCTTCTAAGCCCAAGAGCGTTATTCTCAAAGCTTTAAAAGGTAAAACAAGAAGCGTTTCATCCCCAGTTCCCTGACAGTAAATAGTAACAGGATTTGCGAACATTGAGATGCTAATCAACAGATAGTTGTGATCGCAACTGGGTACGAAAGAAGGAAATACAGAGTGGGACCTTGAGACAGAAATGTTCTCCTTGGTGTCTTTTTAAAAAACTTATACAAATTGCTTATTTGTGGATCTTCACCTACATCTACAAATAATAACTAAAATGACTACCACAGATAAGTATAATGGTATGATGAGTAAGATGTTAGCTGTGGGTTTTCACGCAGTCTTCATTGTGTTGAGGTACTATGTTTTCACACACATTAATTTCTTGTATTTTTTATAATAATTTTCTGATCCTGAGGCTTCTAAATCAGTAAAATGGGAGTAATAATTATTATTAAAAATACAAGAAATTATGTATGTGAAAACATAGCAGTGGTTGGTACGAGTGAGCACACAAAATGGCAGCTGTTATAATGATAATTACAAACAACATGAGTTTGTGTAGTGTTTTTATAATGAAAGGCTACTGGATTTTATCAAATGCCTTTTCTGCATTGATTGAAATGATCATATGCTGTTTATCCTTTATTCCGTTACTGTGGTATGTCACAGAATTGATTTGCATATGCTGAAACCTCTTTGCATCCCGACTCATCTTTGCCTATTGAGGCTGTTAAAACTGATTTTTTCACAATGAATGTTACTTGAACTAGGATTCTGTGGTTGTTTCCTCATTTCACTTTACTCTTTGATACCCTTTCCTGATATGATATTTCTTTCCTTTTTTTTTGAGACAGAGTTTCACTCTTGTCACCCAGGCTGGAGTGCAGGGTATGATCTAGGCTCATGGCAACCTTCACCTCCCAGGTTTAAGCGATTCTTCTGCCTTAGCCTCCCAGGTAGCTGGGATTATAGGCATGTGCCACCATGCCCAGCTAATTTTTGTATTATTAGTAAAGACGGGGTTTCACTATATTTGCCAGGCTGGTCTTGAACTCCTGACCTTAGGTGATCCAATTCCCTTGGCCTCCCAAAGTGCTGGAATTGCAGGTATGAGCCACTGAGCCCAGCTGATATTATATTTCTTTCTCTGTCTCTCTATCTCTTCTTCGTGATACGGGCCAGTAATGATGGATACATAGAACAAGGATAAGACAAGCAAGGATATTAATCCAAAGGCCTAGACAGTGAGAACTTTTTAATGCAAACAGACTATCTCTCTATTTAGGCAGATGAAAGCCTATCTGGTTCTAATAATTATGATTCCGTGTTACCTTTGATAAAAGTTCAGAGACATTAAGCATCATCTTTTTCTAATGGGTCCCCTTTGTATTTATTTTTGCCTGCACTCACTCCCACGTAGGGCCTTAAGAATTACTATCTTAAGTTGTTACCTGCCCCCTGCCTCCCACTCATTGAGGATGCGCTGACTTCTTACTGCCTGGCTCTTCTGTCCTCTACAGAACCAGCTGGGCTCCATGAGGTACAGGATTTCTTGGGGCGAGTCCAATTCCATCAATACCTGGGGAAACACAAGAACCTGGTGCAGCTGGAAGGCTGCTGCACCGAAAAGCTGCCACTCTATATGGTGTTGGAGGATGTGGCCCATGGGGACCTGCTCAGCTTTCTCTGGACCTGTCGCCGGGTGAGCAGTAGCATAGAGGTATTAGGAAGTTAAGGCTTGACCTTGTTGATTAGCTTTTCACATGTCAATTAGTGTGACAAATGACAAAATGCAGAGACATTATAATAGCATGACAGAATAATTGATTATCACCATCTAATAGAACTTTTTGTAATTATAGAAATGTTCCATAACTGCTCCTTTCAATATAAGCCGCAGATCACAGACTGATCAGCTTTCAAGGTTTCTGGACACTTGAAATGTGACTGATGTGATGGAGAAACTAAATTTAAAATTTTATTTAATTTTAAATAATGTAAGTTGAAATAGCCACATGTGGCTAATGAGCACTGAGTGGACAGTGCAAGTTTAGAGCACGGACTTTGGGCTCCTCCTCCTGCTAGTGATGTGACTGAGCAAGTCCCCTTTCTGATCCTGAGGCTTCTAAATTAGTACAATGGGAGTCACAATTATTATAAAAAATACAAGAAATTATGTATGTGAACACATAGCAGTGATTGGTACAGAGTAAGCACTCAAAATGGCAGCTGTTATAATGATAATTACATGACACATGAGTATTTTTGGTAACGGTTATAATTTTGTTGTTGTTACTGTGTTTTCCATTCTGTAACATCACCATAGTATGGTAGGGCAAACTCAGGGAGAAGTTTAGCTGGTAAAGCTTTTGTACTTCAAACTCGTGTTTTTTAAAATTAAAATATTCAGAAATTTCTAGCCTCAAATGGATGTCCCTTTCTTTAAAATTTCCCTTGTTCTGAAAATGTGGCACATATACACCATGGAATATTTGCAGCCATCAAAAACGATGAGTTCGTGTCCTTTGTAGGGACATGGATGAACCTGGAGACCATCATTCTCAGCAAACTGACACAAGAACAGAAAATGAAATACTGCATGTTCTCACTCATAGGCAGGTGTTGAACAATGAGAACACATGGACACAGGAAGGGGAGCACTACACACTGGGGTCTGTTGGGGGGAATGGGGAGGGACAGTGGGGGGTGGGGAGTTGGGAGGAGATAGCATGGGGAGAAATGCCAGATATAGGTGAAGGGGAGGAAGGCAGCAAATCACACTGCCACCTGTGTACCTATGCAACTGTCTTGCATGTTCTTCACATGTACCCCAAAACCTAAAATGCAATAAAAAAAAATTTCCCTTGTTCTGTATTCCTCCATTAGCCCTACTTTCTCAGCTTGCTGGTGGGCAAGTTCAATATTCATTGAACCTCCTTAATATGCTGAGTATTGTACAACTGAATATGTATGAGAAAGGGACCCGGTTATTGTCTTCCACCCAGTGTTGTCAACAGCACAATGTGCAAGTATTTCGGCATTTTAAACTTTTTAAAGAGGTCGCTCATCTAAAACTTGTTTTGTGCTCTAACTGCACTAGCTTCTTTCCATTTTTCAAAAATACCATGTGTTTCTATTTCAGATTATCTTCATATGTTTTTCTTGTTCCACCAAACTTCTCCCTTCTGTCCTTTTTATAGTTAGTGTCTACTCATCCTTCAGATCTCATCAAACACTTTCCCCGTCCCTCCAACTGAATCCACTCTCTTCTGCCCACCATCATATGCTCTCTTGGCACTTTGTACATCTCCTTTATGGCACTTACAGATATGTAACCATTTATTTATGTATGATTATTTGATTTTGATTCACATGCGTCTGCCACACAACAAGCTCCAGAAGGCAGCAGCCATGCTATTTTACTCATGCTTGTATTTCAAGTTTCTAACATGAAATGAGGGACATTTCAGGCATTCAGTAAAGATGCATTGAGTTAATGTACTAAATTAATTATGAGCATGTGTGTGCTCCTGTGTGCGTATGCACATGTGCATACACACAGAGCCCCAGAAAATTTGCTGCTTTATTCAGTGGATAGTCTTATTTATACTTGTCTCCCTTACCTGCTATTCATCTATGTCTGTCATTGTTTTTCCAGTCCAATGGATCATTTTATTTATCTGCCTATCCCCACATCAGCCTCACTTTGAACATTAATTCTTATATTTTCTTAGCTTTGATAACTGCATTTCAGAGTATCTCTGCCCAACTTTATTTCTTTTCCAAATCTGTTCGTGCCATTTTGATATAACGTTTTTTTTTCCTCCGTCTCTTTAGGATGTGATGACCATGGATGGTCTTCTCTATGATCTCACAGAAAAACAAGTATATCACATCGGAAAGCAGGTCCTTTTGGCTCTGGTAAGATGAGGCAAAATGACAACTGATGGTGTGACATTTCCTTGTTAGCCTTGTTTTTGATGCCATCTTTCTCATATTCATATTCTCAAGTAGTGTATATGTTTCAAAGAAAAGTAGATAGAAATTAGAGGGCAAACACTCGGCATGAATAAATTGTTATTAGTCCCTTCTTTGGGGATGTATCTAGACAATTTACTACACTATTGGTAATTTCAGGAAGAAAGTGGTTAACTTAGGGTTGATACAAGGAACAAGAAGGATTTTAAAGATTTTTCAGTCTTTAAAGTCAACAGCCAGGGCCCAGAGGTATGCGCCCGTTTACCTGATACTCTTACATCCCCATATGTACTAATAATAGACGTAAAAGAGACAGGTAGGGAAGCAAGTAGGGAGAAGATATGGAAAGAGAAACTGAATGGGTGAAAGGCTGCAGACCTAGAAGGAAGTAGCAATTTTACACCTGAAAAACAAGAAAAACTAGTTCAGAGCATGTTTGCTTGGAGACTTGCTTTGATACTGAGTGTGATAGGGAGTACATATAATTATAAAATGATTAAGGAACAAGTGAAAGAGGAGCAGTGAGAAGAGCAACAGCTGGATCGTTCCTTTATTTTAAACCAACTTAAATAAAGAGGTAAGAGAAAGAACTCAGGGTTTAAGATGTTTAAGATTAAAAATTTACCTTTACCAGAATTACCCAGGAAGTTTATATGTCTATTTCTGTGAAACTATTTATATAGCTGTGTTTAAAATTAACATTTTCTATGGAAAATCGGGGCTCTGTGAAGCTACTGTTTTAAGAATTTGTTGTATCTTGCTACCTCAAGGGGTGAAATATACCAGGGATCTAGGTGGAATCAGGAAAAGGTTAGAAAAAAAAATTAAGGTGGATAAAGGAGTCATAACTATGGTTGAAGCACCCATGGGACAAGGGAGAGTACACAGCATATATATGAATATTGTCTATGGTGTTAGGGTGGCCTGGTGGGTGTGTTCCCTTGGTAAAAGGTCAGGATATAGCCTAACCTGTACTCAGAACTGCAATCGCAGAGGTGCCGCCCAGAGATGAATTGTTCAAATCGGTGCATGCATCAGGACCCTATGCTACCTGCTACAAGGCAATATCATACTACTTTTTCTTGCCTTAACAACCTCAAAGTCAGTTACATTCTTTAATTCTTATCATGGCAGTATTGTTTCTTATTTTAAAGCTTCACCAGACACAGAAAACTGCTAGTTTTCTCTGTCATCAATGATTGGAAATTATCACCTTTACCTTTTAATTTTCTTTTTTTTTCTTTTTTTTTTTTCCCGAGACGGAGTTTCACACTTGTTACCCAGGCTGGAGTGCAATGGCGCGATCTCGGCTCACCGCAACCTCCGCCTCCTGGGTTCAGGCAATTCTCCTGCCTCTGCCTCCTGAGTAGCTGGGATTACAGGCAGGCACCACCATGCCCAGCTAATTTTTTTGGTGTATTTTTAGTAGAGACGGGGTTTCACCATGTTGACCAGGATAGTCTCGATCTCTTGACCTCGTGATTCACCCGCCTCGGCCTCCCAAAGTGCTGGGATTACAGGCTTGAGCCACCGCACTCGGCCTACCTTTTAATCTTCTATACCATCCTTCTTTAGTAATCACAGCCCTCAATCTCCAGATCTTCAGTCATGTATAGTTTTGCAACTTCTCCTTAAGCCTTAAATAGTTTGATACCAGAGGAAATGACAGCACGCATCAGTTACCATAGGGTGCCGTGGCTCTCCAATGCTTTGCTGACTGGACTAGAGTTTGATATTTCTTAAAAATATAGGTTACCAGGTCTTTCTTCCTACATTTTGGTTTAGTAAATCTGGAGTGAAAATCTTATGTTTAAAAAACTCTCAGGCAATTCCAATATGCAGACCGACTTGAGAATTTGTAGTAGAGTTTGTATAGTACGTCCTACGAATTATAATACCTGGTTCCGGTCACTATCACTTAATAACCCTGTGTGGTCTTTTATAATCATTTAGATTATCTAAAAGAGAATTTCCAAATTCAACTCATGCAGTTATTTTGGGGAAAAATTATATGTATATATATATATATATAATCTACTGACAGAAACTTGGAATCTACTCCCTTCTCCAGTGTCTAGCTGGGAAAGGAAAATCAAGCAGGGGTCAGTGTTTGACACAGAGTGGGTAATTTTATTTTCAAAATCCAGTATTAATGTCATTTGAATTATTTTCTCAGTTTGGTAATCTTAAACACAATGCAGAAACGTGTGATTCATTCGCATGCTTTGGAAGTGACATACCATTATGAGTGGGATTTGTTCAGAGTCGAAAACGTCCTTGTGTTTTTGAAGATTCCTAGAACTGCCTCTCCTTGTTTGTGACCCAAGCTGTGACCTCAGACAACTGATCATATTTGATTTTATACTGATAGGAATTCCTGCAGGATAAGCATTTGTTCCATGGGGATGTGGCAGCCAGGAATATCTTGATCCAAAGTGATCTCACTGCTAAGCTCTGTGGATTGGGCCTGGCTTATGAAGTTTACACCCGAGGGACCATCTCTTCTCAAACCATACCTCTCAAGTGGCTTGCCCCAGAACGGCTTCTCCTAAGACCTGCTGGCATCAAAGCAGATGTGTAAGGTTTATTCCTGGACTCCGAGTTTACTTTCTTTGAGACTTGGGTGTTCTCCCTGAACATGATTTGATCTGTTGCCAATTATGTCTACAAATAAAATCTCTACCTAGAAATTAAACACACTCTCTCAAGCAGAAATGTTATGTGACAGAGTTCTTGTTTGTCATCTGTCTGCAATCCCTTTTGGTAACTTTTCTTTCCTTTTCTTTTATTAAGACAGGATCTCACTGTGTTGCCCAGGCTGAAGTGCAGTGGCATGATCACAGCTCACTGCAGCCTCCACCTCCTGGGCTCAAGCTATCCTTCTACCTCTGCCTCCCTAGAAGCTAGGACTACAGGCATGCACCACCACACTTGGCTAATTTTTTTTTTTTTTTTAATAGAGACAAGGTCTCACTTTGTTGCCCAGGCTGGGTTATCCTCTGACTTTGGCCTCCCAAAGTGCTGGGATTCAAGGCATGAGCCACCATGTCCAGCCTCAAGTATTTCTTCTGTATTAGATTACCAGTCTTAATTTGAAAAAAAAAAGTGAAAAGATTATTCACAGCAATATCTAAGGAATTAATCTAGTAAAGTCTCTTTTATCTAAAGGAGGTAGGTCCACTTAACCAAAAGGCCAGTTAAACCATAAATCGTTAAAATAAAAAGAAATATACATACCTTCAATCACTTATTTTAACATAAAACTTATAAATGTACATTCATCTATATGGTTTTATTGAAGGAGGGGCAAGGCTTCTTTTTATGAGGATGAGTCTCCCAAATGAAGTTATATGTTGTTTTTTTAATGTAAATAGTATCTGTAATGATTTCTTTTTGAGTTCCAGTTCAGGATGATTTTAAGTAGAGTGAGAAACTTGAAGATAATTGTGAAATTGTTTGACTGCAGAGCTTTAATGCTACTTTTCCCAATTTTTTACATTTGTTTCCCTCACACAATTTGGTAACACTTTATTTTTAGCAGTTTATTTTTATAAATAATTTTCAAAACATTCAACTTAGTTGGAAGGAAGATAACACTTTTTTGCATTTAATCAGTATATAAAATATTTAATTGATTACGTAACTACATATAATTACAATGACATGTAAAATTGGCATTAACAGGATCATAAAGAATCACATTTGACTTTTGGGAGCCATATAACTCAATTGCTTGGAGAAGTACATAGATGTGATGTAAAACATCCTACTCGCCATCAGTGTCATGAACAGCAGAGAAAACTTAGAATATCAGTTAATATGATGAGGCAGTTAGAGATTTCCATTGCTGCTTCACTGACAGCTGCTTTTCAACAGACATCTTGGGGCAATAAACTTAACCATAAAATATTAATCATTTAATAATGATATGACAGAATAGTGAACTGTGTATCTCTGAAATCATACTGCTTAGGCAAGTACCTATTCAGACTATGTACGAAGCTTGCTTTGTTAATATTTTTCCCAGGTTCGGGCAATTAAATCTACTAAGAAAATATTGACTAAATGATGAAACTTGCTTGGCTTTGCTCTAAGAGTAAAGGCTAGAATTTCAGCAGAGAGGGATGGGAAGGAAGAAAAAGATGCAGAGGGTGCTTTCTTTAGGTAAATATGCTTTTGTGATTACAGGCACTCACATTGGCAAATCATAATAAACGTCTATTAATTTAAAATGCAGGAAAATAAATAGAGATATAGCGCCAATCCTAAAAGAGATTCGAATCTATGGAAATTGAGCAGAAATGCCTTCTAATGGCAGTTATTCTGTTTTTCAAACACTCATCCTAGGTTCTCCTTTATTGCCTTTCTTATGGGGCTCTTACTAAAGACTTCTGACTCTTAGATTATCTCTCTTTAGAAAAAAGCAGAAATAGAAATTAAGTAGATGGCTTTGCTTCTTTTACAGATGGTCTTTTGGGATCCTGCTCTATGAGATGGTGACTCTAGGTAAGGATGAGCCCCCAAATAGTTTGTACCTATATGCAAATATGCAAGCTTGTTTATTTAGGGGGTGGATGATGATGTATGCTTTCAGAAAGGGTTTCAGTCCAGCTCTGAAGCTATTGAAGTGGACTGACATGTCGTCTAAGCCTGATTCCTGGGCTAGTCATATAAAGTGATTATTTTCTCCTTGCCCCACTCTCTTCTTCCTTGTCCTTCTTTGACCTTTCTTTTGCTCTCTTTCTCTTTCTTTACTCCAAAATATTACCAAATCCAAGGGAAGTTTTCAAATCCCAAGGACAATTCCCAGAGTGGTCTTGTATAAACATAAAAATGTTGACTTCAGACTTACTAATTCATTTGATTAAGAAACTGCACACTTTCGCATGTATGGGGAGTGGAGGACAGATCTTATGTCTTACTTTGTTTGATTTTATGTCTTATTTGATTACTTTCCTTTTTTGTTTGAGATGAAGTCTCACTCTGTAGCCCAGGCTGGAGTGCAGTGGCATGATCTCAGCTCACTGCAACCTCCACCTCTTGGGTTCAAGTGATTCTCCTGCCTCAGCCTCCCAAGTAGCTGGGACTATAGGCACCTGTCACCACATCCAGCTCACTTTTGTATTTTTAGTAGAGGCATAGTTTCATCATATTGGCCAAGCTGGTCTTGAACTCCTGACCTTGTGATCCGCCCACCTTGGCCTTCCAAAGTGCTGGGATTACAGGTGTGAGCCACCGCGCCCAGGCTTATTTGATTACTTTCTTAGATAGCCAAAATTCTCCTAATTTACCAGTGTTTTTTTTTCTCCAAAACACCTTTCCTCCCAATTCACTAAATTATATCTATATTTGATCACCAGGGAGCAATTGAATTTTATCTAACATTTTTCCTATGGCTATATCTTTTGCAAGCAACCAACCCAAGTGGATGAAGAATAGTGTCAGTTACAGTTCACATTTTAGAGGACCCTAAAGTTCTCATTATTTTCATAATGACAGGGGCACCACCGTATCCTGAAGTCCCTCCTACCAGCATCCTACAGCATCTCCAAAGAAGGAAAATCATGAAGAGACCCAGCAGCTGCACACATACCATGTAAGTGGTTTTTAAAGGCCTGCTCTTCTTTCATTTCAAATATTGTTTGGCCCTGTATCAATTGTGCCCTTTTCAAAGTGCTCAGATGATCCTTACCTGTCTATATGCACCAGTGTAGAGCTTTTAACCAAACCCACACAGTAAAATACTTCTATCTCATATATTATACATAATATATATGCATATACATACACAAACACACACACACTCACACATATACCCCCACCATACACTGAAAACTATATTATTAGGAACCTAATTTTATTATAGTTTAGTTCCATGGGAAGCTTCTAAAATAGGTAGCAAGTAGGCCGGGCGTGGTGGCTCAAGCCTGTAATCCCAGCACTCTGGGAGGCCGAGGCGGGTGGATCACAAGGTCAAGAGATTGAGACCATCCTGGTCAGCATGGTGAAACCCTGCCTCTACTAAAAATACAAAAAAAATTAGCTGGGCATGGTGGCGCGTGCCTGTAGTCCCAGCTACTCCGGAGGCTGAGGCAGGAGAATTGCCTGAACCCAGGAGGCGGAGGTTGCGGTGAGCTGAGATCGCGCCATTGCCCTCCAGCCTGGGTAACAAGAGTGAAACTCCGTCTCAAAAAAAGAAAAAAAAAAAAAATAGGTAGCAAGTAAACTAAACCCATTGCAGGTACAGTTGTGTTTAGTCTAAATGTCAGTTTTCTGCCAGCCACAGTCCAGACAGCTGTCATAAAATCCATTGCACTAGAGTTATTCATTCAGAGTGTGCCAGCTCTTATTTAGTATTTAACTTTTAAATTACTGTCTCCCTGTTTTTCCAGCTTTCAGTGTGATAAAAGGCAACCAGAAGAAGGGGAGATAAAAAGAAATTAGAAAGGGAGAAGGAGGATCCAATGTTGTCAGCAGATAGAGATGGTTGGTGAACCAACCTAGAGGCAGGAAATGGAAAAATTAAAAAGTATGGACTGTTATTACCAATGGAGTTGAAAAGAGAACTGCTATAGAATTTAAGAAAAGGTTAAATTGTCGATAAAAAGGCAGTAGAGAATATGTTCACATTTCTATTAGAATTGTTGCTATTTTGTAAGCTTTTCATCATTGAATAGGTAAATTTACAGTGCTTGGTTTTCCTTATGATAAACAATTGCTGTATTGAGCAGATCAAGTTTAAATATCTTAACTATATATAAGTATACACACACACACTGAGTGTAGTAATGAAGCTAGGTACAATAGAAAGGAATTGATGACAAACATTTCTATGTGTAAAAGGCTGTTCTTGATACTGGAAAAGACGCCTAACTGGCAAAATACCTGACCTGGTACCATGACCTCTGGGACTTGTAATCCAGCTTTGTCATCTGCGGTTCTAGCAGCAGATTCAAGGCACAAGCATAAAAGAATTAGATGAGGAGATATCTGAAACCTGCAAAATCAACCTCAAGTATGCAGTGGTATTCACGATTAAAAGCTCTGTCTCATATCAGAGTAAAAATGACACGTGTGTTCTGTTCCACCCAGCCCTGTTACTTTATTGCCCATTGATTACAATGTACAGCAAACAATGTCTAGTGATAAAACTGTCCTGTTATAGTCTAGTTTGGAAAATATTAAGTCGTTCCTATCATACAAGAGCACTTGTTAAGAAAGTGATATGAAGAGACTTGATATAAAAAAAATTGCAAAAGCAGGGTCAGGCCCGGTTAGTACTTGGATGGGAGACTGCCTGGGAATACCGGGTGCTGTAGGCTTTAAAAAAAAAAAAGACTGAGGAGTAGCACGCTTTGGGAAGAATACGAGTAACATGGAAAACAGAAGAAAATTAAAGAATTGCAGAGTTTTTTGGTTAAGGTTTGTGAGGAGAGGAGACAGGCTCCGCATACGTTTGCCTTGTCAAGGAAGTCAATTTCTCTTGTTTCCCTCTCAGGTATAATATTATGAAGTCCTGCTGGCGCTGGCATGAGGCTGGCCGCCCCTCACCTAGAGAGCTACGCTTGCGCCTAGAAGCTGCCGTTAGAACTGCAGATGACAAGGCTGTGTTACAAGTACCAGAGTTGGTGGTACCTGAACTGTATGCAGCTGTGGCCGGCATCAGAGTGGAAACCCTCTTTTACAATTATAGCATCCTTTGAAGAGTCCCAGACAAGAAACATTCATGCATGATTATATGTTCTTGGACTCAATTCCTCTAAGAACAGAGAATGGTGGTTCCAGGAGATACAAAGGGAGAAATGGAACATGGATTCTTGATCTTCCTTCGCACATTTCTCTGGAAATCTGAAATGACATTGGATGAGACTCTACGCACCATACACGCTGAGCTGAGACACATTTTCGGTCTCACTTCTGCTGCCCCGGTCCTAGAAGCACTGGGTGGAAGTGGTGGACATGTGCAAAAGAGGTTTTAGAACTCTGCAGTCTTTCTTGGGCATGACAGAAATAAGCTCATCCCTCCCATCCTAGGCTAGTTTTCTCTGGAACCACATTTTTATCTAGATGATTAAAAGGTCCAGAAAATTTGGAATGAAATGAAGGAATAGAAATCCAATAAAAGAGTTGAAGGGAAAGGAAATTTAAGGTTCTGCTTGCTCAGGATTACAGATGTGGACCAACACCTCCTTTGGAGAAAAGGTGGTAGGACACCTGATCCTTCTTCAGTCCTGATCCCTACCTATAGGGTTGGAAGAGAACTATAATCGAAAACCTCTGAGTTTCCCCTTAAGTTTAGATAAAACAAAGATGGTCCCCTTTTATCTGATTCTGAGACATGTAAACTCTGTTAGTACTTTTTAATGAGAAGGTGGAGGAGTCATTTCATGATTAAGAACATTCAACATGTATTGTTCATTGAACTAGCTTCCTAGTTCCGATTAGACTAAGGAGATTAAGCCTAGAGAGTCAATGTTAGAATAGTGATAAAAACGCTGTGTGTGCATGTGTGTGTGCACAATCAAGAGGGAATATAGACACTAAGCGAGAAGGCTTAGCAGCCCAGTCTTTAACAAGGGCTAGAAAAGAATGTCATCTTATATGGAAGGATAGTAGCTTCTCATTTTCAATCATCCATTGATATACTGTGAAACTTGTTTTATTAAATTAATATTTATTGAATGGAAATACGTTTTTCTGGTTTACAACTACTAAAAATCTCTGTCATGGGGAGGATACAATAAATGGAAGTTAATCTCAGTAGAAAAATGAAAAGGATTCTTTATGTGCAAATGAGGATAATATCTATCTCACAAGGTTGTTCTGAATATTGAGTATGTATTTGGACAGTATCAGGCACATATATGCTCAATAAATGTGCTTCTCCTTTTCTTTCGCCCTTCCTAACCCAGGACCTTTCATATATTTTTTCATTTAAAATCTACTGTGGCCAAGAAGGGAACCTCAGTCTGGAACACTGCAAGGCAGGACATGCCGAAAGTATGGCACAAGTATTAATTTTATACACGTGTAATGATGAAGTCATCATTTTTGCATGCTTTTGGATGATGCTGGTGAACTCATACTATTTCAGAATATTGAAAACATCATCATGAGGGAAGTTCTGCTGAACATGGTGGTCTGTGATTCTAAAGAACATCTTGGGTACCCTGGAAGGAGCATCTAAGGCTGCCGTAAGAAAGATGACTGGCGGCCAAAAATGTTGTAGAAGTTGGAATCCTGATGAGTCAGCTAAAGGAATAACGATTCTTACCTCTGAGAGAATACCACAATGACGAGTCAGGATTTAAATGGGTCGTAAGTTGCAGGAGAGAGAAGGGCGGAAAAATGGGTTCACACAAAATGACAAAGTCCTGTGGAATCTCATTGTTGCCTCTCATTTAAGTCAAAATTACAAAGTATTTCTTTATTTATCTGACCACTTAAAAATATTGAGTGTTAAGGCTTGCTGTGCTAGACGCTTGGCTAGGTGTAGGATAAAAGAAATAGGGAGATTTTGATTACACTCTAGAAGGTGAGACACGTTATACATTTTTTTGTGTGGGTATCTGTTAATTGCAAAGTGTTAAGTGCTATGAAGAAAAAGTACGTGATAGTAGAAGGGAGTTTAAAAGGAATACGTCCCTGAAAAGAAATGGACTAAACTGAGACCTTTGGGATGGGTAAGTAACCCAGGACGACAGAAGCGCCTCCCAGGAGGACATGTGTGTGTGAAAATCCTGAGGCAAGGAACTGAGAGGAAACATATGGGTTGCAGCACGGTGAGTTAAGGGAAAGTGGCACACAGTGAAATGGGAGGTTGCTTTTTTGTACTCTCATATTTGTTTCAGTAGGAGGGAAAGAAGCAGACGATTGACATTTAAATTTTTTATCCCCAATTTTATTTGTTTTTCTGGGGTGGAAAGCTGGATACAGTAATTTTTACTCTACGAAAACTGGGTCTTTCTCTCACTTGGCCAGGTTTTTTTCCAGAAGGAGGATGATATTTCTGGTACCTTTGACCTTTCAGCCAAACCGTGTTTCCAAACTAATGAATGAAAAGAGAAGCAAAATATTTATCATTCAATCAGGTTGACTCTAGATAGATTTTGTTGTATTGTTTTGATTGCCTTCTCTCCAGTCTTGTTTTTCCAATCTATGCTTTATTGTTAAAAAAACAAAAATTCCAGCACTTAGGAACAAAGCAAACACCCACCTAGATACAGTGCATAAGGGAAACTTCGCAATATCATTTAAAATAGAATAGTCTAAACCAGTAGTTCTCAAATTATGCTCATAGAGAACAGTATGATTTTCATTACAGATTTAGGTATTCTGTTATTAAAAATTAAATAATAGTGGTCACTTTTTTACCATTTTAAAACAAAAAAAAGTAAGTTAGTGGATAGAGTTTTCTTAATCTTAACTTTGTTGCAATATTTTTTAAAAAATTTGCTTTGACATGCTCATTGAAATAAACAAGTAGCAAATACAGTGGAAGACTGGAAGACAATCACCCTTAAGTTAGCACTATGTTTACTTGTTTTGTGCAAAAGAGTTCGAGATTATGCTATGTGTTTGAAACATATAATATTGTCATATGCTGGAAAAAATTTTAGACTGAATAATGGAATTAAATATATCATGTCATGATAATCTAGAAATAGCTCCAAGTGCTCACATATGAACATATATGATAAAGAATGGGGGCCGGGCACGGTGGCTCACGCCTATAATCCCAGCACTTTGGGAGGCCGAGGCGGGTGGATCACAAGGTCAAGAGATCGAGACCATCCTGGTCAACATGGTGAAACCCTGTCTCCACTAAAAAATACAAAAAATTAGCTGGGCATGGTGGTGAGTGCCTGTAATCCCAGCTACTCAGGAGGCTGAGGCAGGAGAATTGCCTGAACCCAGGAGGCGGAGGTTGCGGTGAGCCGAGATCGCGCCATTACACTCCAGCCTGGGTAACAAAAGTGAAACTCCATATCAAAAAATAAAAAGAAAAAAAGAATGGAGTGGAAAATATGGTGTTTCTGCATGATAGTGATTCTGTTATTTAAAAAGTAATACCTCTGAGTGATAAAAAGACAGGTTAGGCTAAATCCACAGGGAAGTCTATTATGGAAAAGAGAAAAGCAAGGTGGGTGAATGAATTAAAAATTAAAATAGACTACCTCATTCTGAATATTTTTAAAAATTTAAACCACATTATACGCTTATTCTTGACTTACTACTCTGATCCATTATTAATAAATGAATGAGATAGCCCCATCTTTTGTTGTGTAAATACAAAATCAAAATGAATCAAACATTACTAATAAAATAAATCTACAACATGAGACTATTATATCTAGTGCTTATCACAATAAAGATGGAAAACGTTTCTGAAAATTGGAAGTCAGAATGATTTGATCATTTTAAACAGAGAGGCAAAAAGGCAAAAACAGGTAAGAGAACAGAGAGGACATAAAGGATCAAAGGAAGAAAGAATTTTAGATATAGGGAAAATCAGCAGAATATAAACAAATTAAATTAACAATTATAAGAAAGAATCATCGCTGATTAATCACCATGAAGCTGAAAGAAATAAAGTTAGAAACTCTAGTGGCAGATCATTATTTTATCAATGAATATTGTGTATTTGAATAAATCATTAAGTCTTAATTTCAGTGGCAATTGGAAATAAAACATTTATTTCTTACCTACTTCACTTTGTGCTTTGAAATTTTCCACTGTGTTAGCAAAGGTGCAAATAGTATTTTGGTTTCACTTAAGCAATTCAAACATTTATTTTCATAAGTAAACTGTGTTGATATCGGTAAGTAGGTCCTAATTTGGAGCCTACAACAACTGATTTGAAAAAGGTTCACAATTTTTTTTTTTTTTTTGCTATTTCTAGCCCAACTAAAAGTGTATGAAAAAAAATCTTATATAACTGTGCTGACCAACACAGTAGCTTTTAGCCACATGTGGTTATTCAAATGTTAATGTAAATTAGTCAAAATTAAGAATTCAGTTTGAAGTCACACTAGTCACATTTCAAGTGCTCAGCAGTCATACCAAAGAATATTTCCACATCACTGTTGTGTACATCCAAGAACACCACAAAACACAAATGCTTTATCACTTATTTTGGCCTAAAATATGAAGAGTTAAGTAAATATAGTTTCATATTTTATCTTACTAACAGGAGGATTATAGATAGTCTTGAACCCATAAGTCTTTTTTGGAAATCAAGACAGTAACTGGCCCACTTAACAAAGATGTTAAAACTTTGTGCATTCCATAACCTCTAATGACATAGTTACACATTCTGGTATCCATACTTGTATTTAGGTAAACATGAAGATATTTTGGCACATGTGCCAAAAACCTGAAGGCGATACATTAGGGAATCTAAGATATTGAATGAGGCTTTCCATATAATTCAACAAAATGGATTACAGCTGATATTTCCAGAGATACTATGGAATACAGTGCTCAAATTTCAGTGAATTATTCTTATGGTAAGTATGGTGACCAACTTATCTGAGTTTTCCTGAGTGTTTCCAGGTTTGGAAAGTCCCATGTCCCAGTGAACTCCACAGTCCTGGTCAAACTGGAACAGCTTGTCACCCTAGTGAGAAAGCATAGTGCTTCCTGTTTCTTATGTATTTTCCAAAATGGTGACCTATTGTAGGGATTGATTCACTTTTCTATATTAATAGTTATATAACTTCTAATATGGACTCAAGGTAACTTGGCCCAATCTGCCTTTTTAGTCATTCTACTTGAACCCTCTGCTCTAGCTATACCAAATTTCTTGGCTTTCCCAAAACATGCATTTTCACACCACTGTCTTTGCTCAGTTCATTCTCTGCTGGGAATGCTTGTTCATACCACTAAACATACACAGAACTTACTTCTCAAGGTCCAATTCAAATACCTCTGTTGACAAGCTTTCTCTTTTTTCAAATTTCCCTACTCTGCAATAGAATGCATTTGCTTCCTCTGCTGTATTAGCAGCATGCTTTATATATATTCCTTTTATTTTATTTTATTTTATTTCGAGACGAAGTTTCACTCTTGTCACCCAGGCTGGAGTACAATGGCACGATCTCGGCGCACTGCAACCTCCGATTCCTGAATTGAAGTGATTATCCTGCCTCAGCCTCCTGAGTAACTAGGATTACAAGTATGTGCCACTACACCAGCTAATTTTTGTATTTTTAGTAGAGACAGGGTTTCTGGACTTGAACACCTGACCTTGGGTGATTAGCCTGCCTTGGCTTCCCAAAGTGCTGGGATTATAGGCATGAGTCAACATGCCTGGCTATGTATATTCTTAATTATCTTAAATATATTAAGAGCAATTAGCAATTGCTCCCTTGTGCTGATATTTGCCTTACATATTTGCTTTCTTTTCTAGACTACCAGTGCAAATGGCTCATTTCTAGTTTCAAACTTTTTGTCACATAGGAAATGTTTGTTAAAAGCTGTTTTATAAAATTTAAAGCTTATTTTACATATTATTCTCATTTGATCTCTCAAGAATTCTGTGAATTTGACAAAGTAGATTGCTCTATATGCATAAGACTGATGAACAAACAGGCTTAGAGATAGTGACCTGCCCAAGGTTAGGAAGCTGTAAGTGTTGGGATTGAATCCCAGGTCTTCTCATTACTTTTTACTAAATTCCATTGAAGGTTATCAACCGACAGACAGGATTACTCTGTGTGTTGGTAACAAAAGGGTGATCAATCATATTTGAAAAACAGACTTTAGTCTTTTCCTTTCCTTCAAACCCACCCCACAATGGAGCATTCTTTCATGCCTCCAATTTAATTCCACCTGGCGAGAAACGTGGGCTAAATATCCTTATTATATCTTAAATCAAATTGCCAAAACTCCACAGGCTACTAAAAGTTAACCCTTACTGAATGCATGAAAAACCTTAGAAGTTCTGCTGTTAAAAGCACGGTGACTGTCAGGATTTTTCAGTGTGTGTGTGTTTTAAGACTTCAGCTCTTCCGTATGATGGATTCCTTTGACTTTGTCTCTATTATTATAGACTTGTAGCTGTTATAACTGTCAGGGTTTTTCAGTGTGTACCAGCGTGTCTGTGTGTCTAAGACTTTCAGCTCTTTCGTGTGATAGATTTCTTGGACTTTGTCTCTATTATTATAGGCTTATAGTCCAGGTAACTACCAAGCATTATCCAAAGGGGAAAGCACCCTGTTAGAAACCAAGAAAAACGGTTTATACTCCCAGTCTGCTATTTCGATTCTAAGCTTTATCTTTATTTAGCTCACAGTTAGAGGCGCATGAAGCCACACCCACCTCACAGATGCCAGACTGGGAGACCAGAAAAGTAAGAGCGACTTGCAAACCTTAGCTCTAAATCCATAAAAAAGACTATCATATGCTCAGATTTCTAGTTTTTGCTAATATACTATAATCCTTATTTTGAAAATAGTGTGCTTCCAATCCTCTTAAAGCGTAAGTCACGTCGCTGCGACCCTCCCTTCGGTGACTCCGGCCTCTCAAGCGACACTCGGCCTTCCAGCTTTTCGGCAGGGCTGCACCGAACGAGGAAAAGCGGCGCCTGTGGTGACGCACGTATTCCGCGCAATGACGTCACTGCCAGGCGCCGGGCGATACCTTGTGTCTGTTTTCGGCGGGCTTAGCAGGGACAAAAATGTCTATGGCTAGCGATTTCTATCTGCGCTACTACGTAGGGCACAAGGGCAAGTTTGGGCACGAGTTTCTGGAGTTCGAATTTCGGCCGGACGGTGAGAAGAGGCCCACGGCACGCGGTGCTAGGAAAGGGGAGCGAGACCTAGAGTCCGTGGAGAAGGCGAGGGGAGGCCGGGTGGTGTGGGGTGAGCCGAGCTTCTGTAGGCTTGAGAGTGTGCAGGGGGCGGAGGCCACTGCTTTCCCCGAAGGAAATAGGAGCTTAAGAATATAGGAGGCCCAAGTTGGTTTTATAAAGTAAAGAGAATTGCTATAAATTAAAGCTAATCCTGTCACAAACTGAAAAGTTGAACCTACAGTAATTATAATTTTTTAACAGTGCATCTGAAGGGACTTGAAAGGTTCTGGAGATGGTCGCCATAATTAAAAATGCTAGCATCTTTTTGAAAACACCCCCACCATTGGTGGTCCAATAGATGAATAAAATCTTGCAACCAGTACATTTTGTTCGTTCAGGCTGTGTGTGTTATTTGAAGGGGAGGAGCTCGACGTGTTAACAAATGAGAATAATAATATGTTTTAGGTGCTTAAGTATAATTGTTCACCACAGCATGTATATAGAGTATCAAAAAAGAGGAGAGAGGCAAAGTTCCACAGGAGGGAATCAGGAAAATCTTCCTAGATGACGACACTACTGAGATGAGTCTGGAAATGAGAGACTTGGCCTTTGAGAGAGAAAAAAACCAGACTTCCAGAGCAGAATGAGCCGAGGACCAGGTGAAACTGCTACCCATGTAGTGTGCAACAATTTGTGTTTTCTGACAGCACTATCCTTAGAGAATGTTACATTGATCTTGCCTACCTCCAACAAGAAAGTTCATTTGGAAACATATTTTTTGGGTTTTTTTGAATGCACATTTTGTGCTGGGCAACAAGCAAATACAAAATTTGAAGATACAATAGTAAGACTTAAATTTAACTCAAAGAGATTGGTCTTGGTGGGAGACACAGACGTTTAACTATAAGGCAATATGCATATTAAGTCCTATAAGCATGTTTTGGACAATGTTCTGTGAGAGCAAGAATAGAAAATTACAGGAGGAGTGTATATTAGGAAAAGAGGAGAGTACCAAGCACTTCAGACGGAACTCACGTTAACTACAGTCCTGCAGTTATTATTTTTTTTGAGACAGGGTCTCACTGTGTCACTCCGATCTGAGTGCAGTGGCACAGTCTCAGCTCGCTACAACCTCTGCCTCTCGGGCGCAAGTGATCCTCCCACTTCAGCCTCCCGAGTTGCTGGGAGTAAGGCCCGTGACACCTCTCCTGACTCATTTTTCTTTTCGGTAGAGACAGGTTTTCCCATGTTGCCCAGGCTGGCCTCAAATTCTCGAGGTCAAGTGATTCAGCTGCCCGAAGTCCTGGGATTACACGGATGAGCCACTGCACCCAGCCAGCCCTGCAGTTATTTAGAAACCTTAATCGCTGTATTCAACCTTACTCTCTCCATAAATTCAGCTAAATTTACCTGAATTGATCTTTCTTTAATATTATTTTCAGTTCCTCTGCCTGTGAACAACATCATGCTTATCCCTATCCCTTTTAGCAGGTCACATAAATTAAGTACCTGAATATTATCAGGGAAATTGTATGGTAGAACAATGGTTCTAATCAATGTAGCTGCCACCGCGCCATTCCACATACCTCCATTGGTAATAGTGAGTCCTGAAGACTGGCATCTTTTTTCTTTTTCTTTTCTTTTTTTCTTTTTTGAGACTGGAATCTTGCTCTGTCGCCCAGGCTGGAGTGCAATGGTGTGATCCTGGTTCACTGCAACCTCGGCCTCCTGGGTTCAAGGGATTCTCCTGCCTCAGCCTCCTGAGTAGCTGGGATTGTGGGCATGCGCCACCACATCCAGCTAATTTTTCACCATGTTGGCCAGGCTCGTCTTGAACTGCTGACATCAGGTGATTCACCCACCTCAGCCTCCCAAAGTGCTGGGATTACAGGCATGAGCCACTGTCCCTGGCCATCAAAGACTGGCATTTCCATCATTTTAGAGTATCTGCAGTACATTGTACCTGTGTCTGGGCAACTGACTGGCCATAAGGGGAAGTATACATCAGAGAATACAAAAATCGTGATGGATTAAAATTAAATATAAACCAGCCAACAAACTCACCAACTTTGACCCAGAAGCATTGTTTGTATGCTTCTTAGTCATAATTCTAAAATGTCTGCATTATCATAATTGTATGCATACACTGGAAGGAAAGAAATTAAAACATTTTGTGTAGTGGAGAAAGCATGAGTATTGAAAGAAAGTAGATTTAGAGCTGAATCTTGTGTGACCCTGGTTAAGTTACTTTGTTTTCTCTCCTATGAATACGTGAGATAATAAAACTTGTTTTTTAGGGTTGTTTTAAAGATTAAATGCTCTGGGTAAGACACTTAGCACCAATACGGACATATAACAAACTTGAAAGGAATGTTAGTGCCTTTTGCAGATTCTCTTTCTAGTTCATGATGTAGCTTAAGAAAACAGGCCTTAAAAATGACCCAATATATAGTATAGGCATGGGCTATTTAAATATTTGGCCACCTTCAACTTCAGCAAACTTAACCAGCAAATATTTATTGTCTACATTTCTGCATCTTACACAAGGAGGGAGGAAATACTAATAAAAGTAGTAGTATCAAATGGTTTTTGCCTTCATAATTGTATACAATGTCATTAATTTTTTTTTGGCAGTTTTTGCTATTATAAATTGATTTTTTTTCTCCACTTCTCACAGGAAAGCTTAGATATGCCAACAACAGCAATTACAAAAATGACGTAATGATCAGAAAAGAGGTAAGTTATATTCAAATGTCTTTTAGCCCATTTTCTTCAAGTGTGTGTTGAATTTACAAAAATACATCTAAGTTTCCATTGTAAATAAGAAGCCAATTTATAGATAGAAAGGCATTTCTGTTTCAAATAGATACAATTGTTGCATCCATAGTGATGAGAAAGTTCAGAGAACTAACTGTGATGTGAACTATACTTGCATTTATCTATTTATTTATTTTTATTTTTTGAGACAGAGTCTCGCTCTGTCGCCTAAGCCGGAGTGCAGTGGTGCGATCTCAGCTCACTGCAGCCTCTGCCTTCCAGGCTCATGCGATTCTCCTGCCTCAGTATACTTCCATTTATTACTGTTCACCTTATAGATCTTGTGACGTCACAAGTTAACCAGTCGGAGGTATTTGGATCTCAATGTTACAAAGGCAGAATACAGTGTTTTCAAAGGCAGGTAATGATGAGAAGAGGGAAAAAATATATGTTAAAGGAAAGGGCAAGAGATGAAGAAAAGTAATATAACAAGGATGAATGAGTCTATTCTATACCTTTGGAATCAATGAAATTTTTCAGTATTTCTCTATTTGAATATTCAGGGTTTATAACTCTTATTTCCTTCGGTTGAGGGGTAACACAGGTGGACATTTTTAATCATATTTTATTATGATTAATTTTTAGGCTTATGTACACAAGAGTGTAATGGAAGAACTGAAGAGAATTATTGATGACAGTGAAATTACAAAAGAAGATGATGCTTTGTGGCCTCCCCCTGACAGGGTTGGCCGTCAGGTTTGTATTTAGTGATCCTTTAAGTGCATAAATATTAAAAAATGATAATACTGTTATGCTTTCCCTTGTTTATTTTAAATGAGTCTAAGTTGATTCTCTGGCTTTCCGTTCAGTAGGCACCTGGTAAATTCTCTTTATCTCTCTTAGTTCCGTTTTCTGTCCTATCTCCGGTAGTAAAGGAGTTGGTGCATAGTTCTAAATTTAGACATCTTTCTCTGTAGTTACCGCAGCCAATGTTGGGATGTTTTCACAGTGCAGTGTTAGGAAATTTCTGTTGTGTGTTAATCACTTTTATTAAGAATATGATTATGTAAAATTTACTTTTGCCAAATCATAACTTTCAAAATTCCTGTTTGCATCCCTATACCCCAGAGAGAGACTTGATTGGTGGTTTCTTTATTACAGCTGATGATTGCATTTGCCTCTCCTATTCCTTCAGAATAACTGATGTTTCTCAAAATGCTTCTGAAGAACTCTGAAGGCCTAATTTCATTCTGTAGAAAGAAAGTTTGGTTTCTGAATTGGGTCTTTTCAACTCTTGGAGAAATGAGATACAACCCCTGGAAGGAAGAAACATTTAATTTCACTCTTGTATATTCCTGAGGATTGTACTTTCTATCACCTTCTTTGACTAGAAGAAAATGTGGAGAAAGATAACAGATGCTGACATTCTGTAGGAGTAACTTAACTCTTCTGTTTAAAGAAACATTATTTAGGAAAGCAAAGGTAATAGTTAACAGTATTTATTCTAAGCATTGCATCACTTTTAAAAAGTAAATTTAGGCCTCAGTTTGTTTTATGCACATATACATGTGTACTAAAAAGCAGACCACAGCAGCTAACCTTTTATATCATTTAGACTCAGGGAGAGCCTAGTATTTTATCTACTCGCTTAAGGATGTTTTCCTGGGTTTTGGTTAGCAGGAAGGAGTAGGCATGCTTCAGAAATTGCCTTTTGTATCAAGTCAAAGGTTCTATGGCTGTTAGAGCATCTTAGTTTTCTCCATTTGGCCTGTGTCATTAAACTGGATAAATGGGTCTTCTGGTTAAATAAATAGCTAGAACTGCCTTCAATGGTGTCTGTTAACTTGAAAATTCATTACAGATAGAGTCTCTTCGTTATTGGTTTTAGGCCTACAGATAATAGAGAGAAAAATCTCTACAGTAATTACAGCACACTAGGAACATCTACATCATGTTGTATTTGTTTTACTAGTTCTTAATTTTAGTTATTTTACGGAGTATTGGTTTTAAATCTTACAATCTTGAGATCAAATATAAGTACTGTCACTTATTAGTGGTTATTAAATACAAGCAAGTATTTTCCTCTGCTTTATGAGTTTTGGATTACACATTTGTAAAATAGGTTAATAAGGTTATTTTCAAGATTGTAGAGAGTGTGAAGTCCCTCGTACTAGGACCTGACATACAGTAGGTGCTAAAGTGGTGTTGGTTATTACTGTTATACATCTTATTTGTAGAATCTTCCAGACAGGAAACGTGTATTTATCATATTAAAAATGGCCTCGGGGTGAAACCCCGTCTCTACTAAAAATACAAAAAATTAGCTGGGCATGGTGGCGCGTGCCTGTAATCCCAGCTACGCAGGAGGCTAAGGCAGGAGAATTGCCTGAACCCAGGAGGCGGAGGTGGCGGTGAGCTGAGATTGCGCCATTGCACTCCAGCCTGGGTAACAAGAGTGAAACTCCGTCTCAAAAAAAAAAGATATAGTTTGTATCTAATAAACCAAGGTTTTGTTTTTTTTTTTCTCATCTCCCTTCATTGACTGCTAGAAAACTTACAACTAGAATTGGGACCCATTTGTAGCAAGAATACAGATATCTCTGGGATAGATTTTTGCATTAAGTACATTTTTGTGCTGTTTTTTTTTAGGAGCTTGAAATTGTCATTGGAGATGAGCACATATCTTTTACCACATCAAAAATAGGTTCTCTTATTGATGTGAACCAGTCAAAGTAAGTATGTGGAAGCATGTTGGCTCAGGTGTCATATTAGAAAGGCTCAGTTTAGAACTACAGTTTGTTAGCCAAGATCATTTCAGAGGCATTACAGTGAATTGATAAACCTATCAGTTTATTATGCAGATGTAATTCTGATTTTTATATCATTAAAGGCTTATTATCTTGTCTCTCAGTAGAAGTTAGCAGAGTATTTCATTGATTGTCCAAAAAATTTTAATCCAACAGCTGTATATAATAATGCCCAAATTGTATTAGCCATTTTGTATAAAAATGTGGATATAGTATTAGAAAATCCAAAGAAAAGAAATCCTCTTTAGAGCCATATCATCTCACTTTCCTCCTTGGACTCAATACTTGGGGAAAAAAAAAATGGAAAAAATCCAGTATAGCCTGAATATCCTTTAGCTACCAATGTCTTCCCAAGATCTGTCTCTTTTCCATCCCGGGTTTTGTGGCACATCCCACTTTCTTGGTCTTCTTTCTGCCCATTCCCCTCAGCGTGTCCCTACAGTACTCTTATTTTTTTCTCTTACACTAAATTGTAATAATCCTGGTTTGAATGTAAGCTCCATGAGAACCTTGCTGTACCCTCAAAGTTAGCATAGTGTCCTGCATGTAATAGATGCTTTTGATAAATATTTATTAAAGGAAAGGAGAAAGGAATGAATGCATAATAACTATTGGACACAAAAGTCTGTGTTCACAAAGACCAACCAGATGCTTTTAAACTATCAAATTTATTCTCCTACATTTGGTGAGGATGTGGCGTTGATACCCTACTGGGATTATAAACTGTAGTGGTTTTTGGAAAGCAGTTTGATAATATGCATCAAAAACTGTTAACATTTTTCATTCATCTTTGGCCTAGTAATTCATTTTTCAGCATCTCTTCTATGGAACTGTTCCTAAATATTGGAAAAGCTTTATTATGCATGAAGATGCTCATTGAAGTATTATTTATAATAGGAAAATAATCCCAGTGTCTAATAAGGAGAGAATTATTAAATTAATTAAAAATTATTAGTGAGTTCTTTTGAGTGCTGTGGGGAAAGTAATTAAAAAATGGCACAGGAAATGATTGTAGTTACTAACGAATGGAGAATATCAATGTTTATAGTTATTCTATGAAAATGGTGGCATTACAGTATTTCTTTCTGCTCTATTAGACATTTTTATGATGTGGTTATTACATTCATAAGAAGATTAAACTCTTTAAATACTAAAATGAATACTGATGAAGAAATTTTTTTCTTATAGAAAAGATATTTTCATTGTATGTTCATTTTAGTTGTTAGCAAAATCCTTCCTTTCTCCTAAATTGTGTTAACTTGTTAGAAGATTTTGATTTTGTTTTGTTTTAGGAATTTAAGGAATTGTTTTATCCTAGGAACAAAAAGTAACTTTTACCTTTTTAAATTTTAGGGATCCTGAAGGCCTTCGAGTATTTTATTATTTGGTACAAGACTTGAAATGTTTAGTTTTCAGTCTCATTGGATTACACTTCAAGATTAAACCAATTTAAATTCCATGTTTTTCAAGCTGTTTGTATATTTAATTAAGGGATGAAGGGTTTATTTGTCATTTACAATATTGGGGTTTTTATGAATGTGAAGCAAAAAAAAAATTTGTATGTAAACTGAAAATAAGAAAATACATTAACAGGCTTAATGGTCATCCTAACTTGAGTCCACGTGGTTTGGACAGTCCCCACACACATTAAGTTCTGTAAATAAAAGCCACCTTTTGTTAAAAATTTGCTCTAATAAAACATGCCAAATCCTGGTTGCAGAGTATTTTTTTGTTTGTTTGTTTTTTTCCAGGAGGCCATGTCTCTAATTTACTTTAAAGATAATAAGAAATTGTTCTGGTAGGTATATCCTGTGATAGAAGATACTTTAGGTGGAAATATGTAGCCAGATTCTCATCCACTAAAAGCAACTGTAGGTATTTCCTCCATTCGTGATTGAATTTAATTTTGGGGGCTTATGGAAGGTCTGGGTCTTTTGCAGTTATCACAAACCCCTCAGGGATTATTCACATTTAAATATTTTCGGTTATAAGCAGTGATGTGCTAAAGTGTTACAAGAGTAAATTCCACCCCATGTTAGGCATATCTTTGATTTTGCCCAGTGGTTGAGGGAGAACTAAATAAGTTTTCAGCTTTATATATTGTTAAATGTTTAGACAAACACATGTATGTAGGAATGTACATAAATATTTTTAACTCCTATTGAACACAGGTCTCTCTTAAGTTTCCCTGTTCTTTCCAACCTCTTTCTGATGGTAACCATGTCCCTTGTTTCCTTTATTCTTCCATCTGAACCCCCACTCTTTAAACATTATGATGTTCTGGTAGTTATGATCCACTTGCCCCAGGAAGAAGTTAGCACTAACTTTTGGGCGGAATAATTAGTTAATTAGGAAATAGAAAATTAGAAAATAATTAGGAAATCTCGCCAGGACTCCTGAGCTAGGCTCTAGAGTCGGGCTGTCTGGTAACTTTTTTTGCAATAATGGAAGTGCAATCCAATAGGATAGCCACTGGCCAAATAGGGTTACCGATTACTTGAGGTATGTGCCTCATATAACTGAATCTATGGTGCTCTTTAAAAAATTTTTTTTCTAATGTGAAAAGGATAAAACATAAAACTCTTGAGATTTATAAAGTGAATACCTATATGCCAACCTAGATTGTATACTTAACATCTTTTTTACTGTAATATGTCTATTATAAATCATCTTGGTTTTTCCCTTAACTAGTGTAATTGGTGCTAGTAAACTACATTTTTTGTAGTGATACTTAGTTTTGATTAAATTTAGTGGCTACCCATTGGACAGTATAGGTCTAGAGCATGGTTTGGTAACCTTCTTGCCATGGAGCACTAGATGGCAAGTTTTGAGCATTTCATTGCTCAGAATGACCCACTGTTTCACATTTGCCATGGAAAGCAACAGAGTTCTACTTCATGGTGCAAGTACACCATCTTCAGGTCTTGTATGTAAAATATTTCTGTTTCAGTTGTAGACCTTGATAATTGTGCAATACAAAATTGTATAATATTCTTGCATTTGGTGTCAGCCTCAAGAAGAAAGAAGAGCAATTGCCTTTTGAACTTCCAGGGGGCCCATAGTTTTTGGTTGTGCCTCAAAATAACCTTCATTCTGTGACTCCTGTTGAGTAAGAGGATTCATTCAAAACTGAACAAGGTTGAGGAGAAATAGCGCTTACATTAAAATCTTTAACGCTTTGTCCCCATGCTCTGACTTACTTATATATTGATTATTTTGCTCTGTCCCCAGTATCTACTAGGATTTCTCGTATTTAAACCCAGTGGGAGACTAGGCCATTAGAAAAATATTATTGACCACAACTTTCTTATACTTTGATCTGTCTTTTATGCTGATGGACAGTGATCATTAGAAACTGAATTTTTTGTAGTACTAGTTTTATATGAAACTAGATTTTTATTGCACTCAGGTTATGTTCCTTTTACCTCCTTTCTTTTTTTTTTTTTTTTTTTTTTGAGACAGAGTTTCGCTCTTGTTACCCAGGCTGGAGTGCAATGGCGCTATCTCAGCTCACCGCAACCTCCACCTCCTGGGTTCAGGCAATTCTCCTGCCTCAGCCTCCTGAGTAGCTGGGATTACAGGCATGCGCCACCATGCCCAGCTAATTTTTTTGTATTTTTAGTAGAGACGGGGTTTCACCATGTTGACCAGGATGGTCTCGATCTCTTGACCCTGTGATCCACCCGCCTCGGCCTCCCAAAGTGCTGGGATTACAGGCGTGAGCCACCGCGCCTGGCCCTTTTACCTCCTTTCTTAATAAAGAGACCTCTTGAAATAAACTTTTTTCCAAGCACTGTTTCTACACCTCATCCCACCTTTTCCCCTCTCAGGAGATAGTGCAGAACCCTAGCACAGTCTTTTCCATGTAGTCTTTTTTATGCTTTTTTTTTTTGAGACAGAGTCTCACTCTGTCGCCCAGGCTGGAGTGCAGTGGTGCGATCTCAGCTCACTGCAACCACCACCTCCCGGGTTCAAGAGATTCTCCTGCCTCAGCATCCTGAGTAGCTGGGATTAAAGGTGCATGCCACCACACGTGGGTAATTTCTGTATTTTTAGTAGAGATGGGGTTTTGTCATGCTGGTCAGGCTGGTCTCAAACTCCTGACCTTGTGATCTGCTCACCTTAGCCTCCCAAAGTACTGGGATTACAGGCATGAGCCACTGTGCCTGGCCACTAGGTGTGTTTTAAGCCTGTTGAATTGGTTGCTATTTTGTTCTCTCCTTAGATTATTTACCTTTAGATTATTTATCTTTGGTATTTCATTGATATCAGGCTGAGTCAATTTGTATGGATTTTTTTTATTGCATTTTAGGTTTTGGGGTACATGTGCAGAACATGCAAGATAGTTGCATAGGTACACACATGGCAGTGTGATTTGCTGTCTTCCTCTCCTTCACCCACATCTGGCATTTCTCCCCAGGCTATCCCTCCCCAGCTCCCCCCAACACTGTCCCTCCCCTATTCACCCTAATAGATCCCAGTGTGTAGCGCTCCCCTCCCTGTGTCCATGTGTTCTCATTGTTTATCACCCACCTATGAGTGAGAATATGCAGTATTTCATTTTCTGTTCTTGTGTCAGTTTGCTGAGAATGATGTTCTCCAGATTCATCCATGTCCCTACAAAGGACTCGAACTCATCATTTTTGATTGCTGCATAATATTCCATGGTGTATATGTGCCACATTTTCCCAGTCCAGTCTATCATCGATGGGCATTTGGGTTGGTTCCAGGTCTTTGCTATTGTAAACAGTGCTGCAATGAACATTTGTGTGCATGTGTCCTTATAGTAGAACAATTTATAGTCCTTTGGTTATATACCCAGTAATGGATATTTTTAATGTGAATACAAATGTAGCTGAGATGATTTATATATTCTATTATTAGACTACTTTGTTTTGATTTGTAACATGAGTTGTGCTGTAAGTTTAACCACTGGCCCCTTTAATTAATAATTGGATTTCTAGCATGAATAGATAATGAACTAGAATACAAATTTTTAAAAATGAGGCCAGGCATGGTGACTCACACCTGTAATCACAGCACTTTGGGAGGCAGAGGCGGGCAGATCACCAGAGGTCAGGAGTTCAAGACCAGCCTGGCCAACATGGTGAAACTCTGTCTTTATAAATAAAAAAATTAAAAATGTAATAAAGATAACAAAGATAAAGGAAAGATTTGAGGGTGAGTTCAGAGTCTGCCTTGGCTGACTCCCATATGAAGAACAGTAAAGTTGGAGAACTACCACTCAAAATCTCAGGTATCTACGTTGTCCTAGTGTGAACCATGTGACATGGTGGAGAGAATGCTGATTTAAGAATCGGAAGTCTTAATTACGGATCAGCTTAACTCTTTTCCCTTAAATCGCCATCAGGAATCCTTTTTTTTTTTTTTTTTTTTTTTGCCATTATGTAATCTTGCTTAATTTCTGAGGTGGCCCTCTTGTTTGTCTTCTCAGAAATAAGAGGAAGGATGTTTACTGTTTGATTGATGCCTGGAGGTCCAGTTGGGACAATATACTTTAAATTTAGAGCATCTGAATATATTGTACTGTAAAGACAGGACAAAAAGGGTGATAGGGAAACAGAAAATCTCAAGATAGTGATCTTTTTATTTTTCTTTACTATGAGAACCAGGAAATCTAGTTTCATGCAGTGGCATAAAAAGCATTAGGACAAATAAAAAAGCAGGTGGGAGCCTGTCTGGGTGAGGTTAGTCCTCCCAGTGAAGTGATTCGGACCATCTTCCCTGCATGCTATGGTTTTTTCCAGACATACTTCTTTTTAGTCTGGAGCGGGAAGAACAGTGTGCTGCTATGATCTGATAAATCACTGAGGTTTGAAAGTGTGACCCAGAGGTTTGAAGTGTGACTGGAAGCTGTGTGCTAAGCTTCTAGCTAACAGTATGGTCAGAAAGGAATGAGTAAAATATGTGGTTTCCCGAATCAAAAAGTCTTTTGCAGCAATGCAGCCAGAAAATAAGCAAATTAATACTTCATATATTCATATTTGTGTGTATGTGCATGTTTTGCACAAAAGTGAATTTGAAAGACAAAGTACCAGAACATTCAAAACTCTTCGTATTTCTCTTCTTTCTCTTTTATTAACTGGCTGTGATAAAGTTTAATACTTCCGGCTTTGTGTGCCTTTGATCAAAAGGCCAGGCAGGGAGTTTCAATTCCATTCGAAGTTACTGTTATCTTCTGCTGCTGATTGTGTTTTCCTTTAAAGAAGAAATTTGCCTTTTCCAGCATTTCAGAGCTTGGTAATAAAGAGAAAACAAAAGGAGCACTACACAAGTTGGCTTTCCAATTGTCAGTCTAATTCTGCCTCTTTTCAAAACTATGAACGAATCTTGATTCAATATTTAGTTGGTTTTCACTTTATCGACTTTGTTCATCAAATGCACTTGTAGGCATCCTACCTCTTATATGTGCTGCAGTTTCAATAATGAATAAGACGGACTTGTGGACTTTATATTGTAAGGGAGGAAACAATATGGAAAAAGTGTAAAAAAGTATGTTCTGCACTTGTCTAGTCTCCATCCTGAGAACTATTCACCTTCTCACCAGCTATGTGGATGTAAATCAAAACAGAAAAATGCCTCAACATCACTAGTATCTGCATGGGGCTGCAAGATATGCAGCCACAGTTTCTCTAGAGTGATGGTGGCATGCTGCAGTATGTTCCCAGATCCTAAGTTATATTTGTGTGCCATCCCAACCTGTTCTTCCAAACACTGGCACTTCAAGCCTTGTGGCAGGATAGAGAACCTAGCTCAGTATGTCAGGATATCTGGACTGCAGTCCTGGTATTTCCCCTATTAGAACCTTAGGGAAAGAAAAACAAAAAACCAAGAAAACGTTACTTATTTTAAAGTGTAAGAAATCCTGTCTGTAGTGCTAACATTTAATTAGTCCTAGCCTATGAAGTGTGCGATACTTTTATTGAACCTATGAGAAAAGTGAGGGTTGAGGTTTTGGATGACTTGTTCAAATTTTTATAGATAAGAACGATTTGAATCTTGGACTTCAAGGAAAATTTTAACATTTTATGAGAGCCGACCATATATATGGCAGGTTGTGGTTAGGTACGTTGAGCTAGATCTTACCTCATGTAATCACAGCAACCTTGGATGGCAAGTAATATCACTATTTACTATGATGAATACAAGACTTAAAGAAATGAAGTAAGGCCGGACGCGGTGGCTCATGCCTCTAATCCCAGCACTTTGGGAGGCTGAGGTGGGTGGATCACGAGGTCAAGAGATCGAGACCATCCTGGTCAACATGGTGAAACCCCGTCTCTACTAAAAATACAAAAAATTAGCTGGGCATGGTGGCGCGTGCCTGTAATCTTTGCTACTCAGGAGGCTGAGGCAGGAGAATTGCCTGAACCCAGGAGGCAGAGGTTGCAGTGAGCCGAGATCGCGCCATTGCACTCCAGCCTGGGTAACAAGAGTGTAACTCTGTCTCAAAAAAAAAAAAAAAGAAAAAAAAGAAATGAAGTAACTTGCCTGAAGTCACACATGGGAGCTAGGGGCTAGCATTTCAAGCCAGATTTGCCTGGTTCCAGAATTCATGCTTTGTGGCAAGAGCCTTGGAAGCCTAGATCCTTCTGAATTCATGGCCCATCATGCTGTGTCTTCAGTCAGGCTTGATTTTAAGGAGGAGTCAAGAATTAGCAATAATGTTTCCTTATGCAAGTCAATGAACCTCTTCACTTTAGTTTCCTAATTTGTAAAATGGGGACAATAATAAATACTAGTCAGTGTTGGGAGGTTTTAATATGGTTATATGCCCAGGAGGTACTCCTGTAAATGACAGTGTCTCTGCCACCTTTTCAACAACCGCTATTACTACCCCCCAGCCCTCGCCCCTGCTCCCTACTTCCTATCTTCTTTCACAGAACTAACTTCCTTTATGTATTATTTTTGCATTGAGATAAAGGAATAGGGACCATGTTTACTCTGATTTGGGATTACCAAAGCCAATCAAGGATTGGGGGAAAGAAGAAAATGCCCAGCAGCAAGTATTCCTGAAGCGTCCAAACTCCACACATGAAACTTCGCCTACATTATTGAGTAAAATGAGCCTCTAGGAGATACTTGATTTAATGGCCTGCACATGATGATGTGGCTGACTTCAGGGACTACATGTCCCTGTATGAGCAATTTCCCCAGCTGTTCTGTGCCTCTCTATCCCACACTCCCTATTAACCACTATCACCTGATTTGAAGAACAATTTAAATTGGTTTCCTAGAACTGTAATGAGAAGATTGAAAAAGATTGAATCAAATAAAAGTGAAAGTTAATGAGAGATTTGAGTACATTCTGGCAGGGTCTGCCTCAGAGTAGAGCAATAAAAGTGATTTTTTTTTTTTTTTTAGTCTTCAATATAGATGAAAATGTGAGTCCTTGCTGGAAGGTTTTAGGGACAGATTTACGAAGTGAGAATTCGTGGGCAAAACTCAAATAGAGAAATAACTTGCAAGTATCTTCTTGAAAAATCAAATGTGAACATTTTCACACACAACTGATGGAACATAAATGGGAACATCTTTTCTGGAAGGCATTTGGTGATATATATGAGAGTTCTTTAAATATATATGCCCTTTCACCCCATAATTTATGCTTAAAAAGTTTCCATAAATTTTTAAAAATATTTGATCTGTATTCAAATGTATAGACCAAATATTTTTTACAATAGGAAAAAATTCAAAACAATTTGAATATCCAACAGTAGGGGATTGCCTAAATAAATGGTGGTTTATCCATGTGGTTAATAACTATATATAATTTAAAAAATAACATTTCAGATGAATGCTTTTAAAATAATGGAATACATATCATTTATTAGAAACTAATAAATCAAAAAATACCATGTAAGGAATGATACCAACCTTAATAGTAAACACACGACAAAAAACTGGAAGAATATATGCCACAATTTTATAGTGGAGTTATGGATGTCTTAAAGTAATTTTAAAAATACATTTACCTGAACTAAACATAGATAGAAAAAGGAACTTTAAAAAAAAGTGACATATAAGAGAACATTTCTAACAGAGGCTATTAAGAGCTAAATAATTTAATCATTATACTTCTTTTATGTATGTCTATATTTTTATACATAAACATTTTAGTCATCTCTTTTACCAGCAGTTTCTCTAAATAATATTAGTTTTTTGTTAATGATATTAGTTTTATTTTCTCCAAAGATGTGTATAAAATTTACATTTTCAGTCCTCAAATACTGAGTTTGAACATTATTTTGCAACGAGGACTAAGTGGTTGGTTAGTTAAGATAGAGGAAGATACAACTCTTGACCGACTTTCCTTTCCCATCAACAACAGCTTTCATTACACAATTTCCTCCTATCACTTTGGTCAAGAGGTGGAGCAGAAAATTTTGAGTTACAGTAGCATTCGAAAAAAATTTATTTCTGCCTTTCATGTCATAGCCCCTAAGGGATCCAGACTGGAAAGGCCAACTTCTTTCTCATTTTGAAATCAGTTTTCTCCACCTGCACTACTGCATAGCACAGATACAGGTAATATCCATGTTATTTTCTCAGATCTTTCTACTAGATTATCCTTAGTCCTGCTAATTCTAGAAATATGGCACTTAATTACAAATGACGTAGCATTGCAACAGGAATGACAGGAAAGCGATTGCTATTGATTGTATTAGAGCTGCATTACTCTGAAGGACATTGTAGTTCAGTATTCACAGAAAGTTATTTTCTCTTTCTCAATATGCTATGATTTTTGCTTTGTGTTATCAAAATAAAGAATAGAGATTTGAGGGGTTAATTACTTTTTACTTGGGCCTAATGATTTACATGTTATTTTACCCATCTTGAACAATTCTGTAATAGAAAATACTATACTTCTTTTTCTTAGGAAGTTAGGGAAAATGTGACTAGGTTAGAATATTTTATAAATTTAAAAAGTTTAGAAAAGAATATGGTTACATTAGTTTTTTCATATTTCCCACTTCTTGGATATCATCTTTTTACATTGATAAATATAAGAAGTAAAGTAAGGGCCAGGTGCGGTGGCTCAAGCCTGTAATCCCAGCACTTTGGGAGGCCGAGGCGGGTGGATCATGAGGTTAAGAGATCGAGACCATTCTGGTCAACATGGTGAAACCCCGTCTCTATTAAAAATACAAAAAATTAGCTGGGCATGGTGGCGCATGCCTGGAATCCCAGCTACTCAGGAAGCTGAGGCAGGAGAATTGCCTGAACCCAGGAGGCAGAGGTTGCAGTGAGCTGAGATCGCACCATTGCACTTCAGCCTGGGTAACAAGAGTGAAACTCCGTCTCAAAAAAAAAAAAAAAAAAAAAAGAAGTAAAGTAAAATTTAGATATTTATCATTTGATTATTCTTTTCTATATTGACATTCATTAATAAATTGAATCCTTTATGGACATTAACTAATGACTAACTTGACAACTTTCATTTTCACATAGGCTTCTCT
The DNA here is from genome assembly GCF_049354715.1 of Callithrix jacchus. Lineage (NCBI taxonomy): Eukaryota > Metazoa > Chordata > Mammalia > Primates > Cebidae > Callithrix > Callithrix jacchus. The sequence goes on from NC_133510.1 coordinate 12,505,307, forward strand.
GGCAACATAATACACTGAAAGATTATTTCTAAAATTGTAATGTATATAGAATCATTTGAGATTAAAAATACCTTTATCTGGGCTCCAATTCAAGTGATTTTTATTCAGTACAACTTGCAAAAGGCATTGAATCTGAAATGTTAACCAATTTGCAATATTGATCCTCAAATAATTCTTTTGGAGAGGGTATATGGGACACATTTTGGGACACACTCTGATAGAGAGTCAAGTAGAGTTGAAAAGAATGCAAGAGCTTTTTAATATTTATATGTCTGTTAGAATGCATGTAAGTTTTTATAAGGCAAGATATTTTTATTTTTTCAGAATTTAGAATTTTTGTTTGTTGAAGTGATAACTTTAAAGTGTCTCAGTGATTTAAGGTGGTATCAATTTTCCCTAACATGTGTGTATGTATGTTGAATATTTCGAGTAAAATGGCTGGATGAATAGAACAATAATCTAATGGTAGACTTTTTTTCTCATCCTTTGTGTATTTTCCAATTATCGTAGTTATAATAACTAGAGGTATAAACGACTTCAACAAAAATGTTGAAAGATTTTTCATTTCTTCTCCGAATAAGGCTCACTCTACATGTTTTAGGCACTTAGTTAATAAACACACACCAACAGACACACAGACACACAGACACACATCTCTTAGCATTAATTCCTGGTGTGTTCCTATTGGCTGACATTTTAATTTTTCTTTTAACTGAAACCATCCTATTGCAGGATTTGAATGCAAAACATATTTATCTTCTTACTCTAAAGATGAACAATCAGGGAGGGATTTATTTAACCCTTAGATTATTGCCTGTGACTTCAGAGTCACAATAGATTAAGGCCTGATGATACTCAAAGGCCTGAGAAAACTAATGACAGAGGTATGTTTTAAGCATCTAAATTCACCTGTTTCTTATGGATTGTAAAACTTTTGACATTCGAAAAAAGATTCCTATCTGTATTTCTGGTTCTTGGCTGGTAATAAGAAACTATAAGGAAGTATAGTAGTAGACGTATTTTTTTTAAGTTGTGAGAATGCAGAAATGAATGAATTCTTTTAAACTTAAGAAGTTGGTAGAATGTTTTCATTTAAATCTGGTCAAGAATTTATGAGGTCTTGAAAATAAAGGACAGACTAGAGTCTGAAGAAAATAAGACATTTCCTAGAGAAATCAAAGTATCAGAGAATGCGTAAGAAATGAAAAACAAATGTCAAAAACATTTTTATTCAGATAGAAGATATTTTAGGTGTCTTGAGTATTTACCAAATCTTAATTGCCACGATGCAGTAACAATGTTTGAATCAAAAGGGGCGTTCTAATTTTTCTATGCTCTCTCTCCCTTCAAATACGGTCACTGTTCAACTCTACATCGAGAATAACTTTTACTACTTTAACTTAGAGATAATCAGAGATACAACTTCGGACACTGAGGATCTCAAAAGCAAAAGGATGAATATAGTATTGTTTAGAGAAAAATGGAATTGATGAAAAGAAAGAAAAGTTGCTTCCTGGAAACTCCCTCAAGGATGGTGGACCCATCCACATTTGCAGCTTCAGAATATCCACTATTGGCTGTAATTTCTTAGCACTATTGACTGCTTTTTCCTTTCTCTTCATGATTAGTTGTGATCACAGGAAGGAGCACACGTCAACTTAGATTTTGCTGATGTTTTGTGTCTACTGTCATTGGTGCTTTTATGTGGGATGGACTTTTAAAATCCTATAGAACTATTCTTTTGTGTGGGATTTCTACAATGTGTGCATGTAATTTCTAGATTACAAATTTAAATAAACTTGTATGATATATTTTTGCCAAAGTTTTAGAAAAGAGTGTCTCTTTATTTCAAATGAGATCTTGGTTTCCCAGATCAAGGTTAATAGTGAGCCAAGCTCTTCCCCTGGTGATTATTTTCCTTCTTTTTACATTTAAAGAATTTTCAGTGCCCTGGTGTCTAATTGCAGTGACTCTTGGGATCCTCTGTTAACTTCTTCTGATGATAGTCACAATGTTGGTGACAAAGAGTGAGTAATAAAATGCACCTTCCTGTCTGAGTAGCATCAGTAATCACTGATTGTGCAGATACTAACCATGCTCCATCCATTGTTCCCTGTCTGTAATCAGAAAACGTTCCAAGCGACTCTGGCTTTTGTTGGTCATTTTTTTTCTGGACATATCACAGTGTCATTTTTAATTTACTTAACCTTGACTCTGAAGTTGTGATGAGCTGTTTTACTGTGTATAATACATGGTAATAGCCCTTCTCATAGAGGATTTAGCAATACATGTATTCTACCATTTGGGCTTGATTATTATGAATCTGAGATAACCATTCTTTGAGAGATAACAGTTCAAAAGAAATCATGGTTTTCTCTTGACATTTCTCAAAGTATATAATGAGGTAATGGTTTAGTAGCATCTACACATGCTATTACATAATATTAAATTCCAGCTTTATCTTTTGTTTGAATTCTTTCATCTCTTTAGAAAAATCACTGATATTTTATATTCAGAAAAAATTACACATCTGGATCTTACTCTATTTTCTGCTGTGGAAATTCCATCTGCTCCAATAATAATTGTGTTATCTCTTCATGTTTCTTAGTTCAGATTTTCATATGCCAAAGATATGGAGTTAGATGTTGGCAAACTGATTTTTACATTGGTGCTTGTTTGTAAATGATGTGTTATTAAAAATGAACTAAACTGAAAACTATGGTGTTACCTTCATCATTTTACTCAGATATTTTATTTATCCTACACTTAAGCTGCTAATGGTGAGAAATTTATGTTTCTATTTTTATGGTCAGTTCGCTGAGGTGTTACATTCTAAATGTCAAATTATTAATTAAAGTAAATTAAATTGTAAACAATATTGTATAGTCTATTTTAAAATAAATAGAAGAGAGAATGAGGCTAACAAACATAAAAAAATGCTCATCATCACTGGTATATTATTAATCACTGTTGTATGTTAATTTTGGATGTCCTCACCACAAAGAAATGATAAATATTTGAAGAGATGGTTAAGCTAATTACCCTGATTCCTGATTTGATCATTACACAATGTATACATGTATGGAAACATCACACTGTACCCCATAAATGTATATAATTATTATGTGTCAATAAAAATAAAATAAAACTAAAAACCTTCATACAATAGTGTGAAATGCTATTTCACAGGGATGCTAGAGTGTTGCCAAAGCTGTTTCCGGTAGTATAATCAGACAAGCCAATGAAGAGTTCAAGGGTACTTACTGGTCAATGTCAGTGAATCTTATTACTAGTTTCTAGTTTTTCAAAACTAGAATTCCTGGAAGTGAGACTCATCAGACTGTGGTTTCCAGGTGAATCAAACATCAGATTCACCTGAAAAACCACAGCCTGATGAGTCTCACTTCCAGAGATTCTAGTTCAGTAGTGTAGCGGGTTGAATTATGCCCCCCAAAAGGTAGGCTCTAGTCCTCATCCCCAAGAATGTGAACATGACCTTATTTGTGACCTTCTTTGGGAAAAAAGCATCTTTGCATATGTAATTAAGGTAAAGATCTTGAGACTGTACTAGACTATGGTGGGCCATAAGGTGGACTTAACTCTAATGATGGATGTTCTTTCAAGAGACAGAAAAAGACACAGAGACACAGAGGAGACTGCTATGTGAAGACAGAGGCAGGGATTGTAGTTACACATCTATAAACCAAGGAAGTCCAACAGCATGGCCCTGGCATTGGAAGGGTCTTCCCACAATGAAGGCGTTATGTGGAGAGACAGCAAGGGAGAGAGCTTGTTTTTACAACAGAGTTACTCCCGGGATAACTATCTCACTCTCATAAAGGAATTAATCCATTCTTAAGAGTGGAGTCCTCATGACTTAATCAACTCTTCAAGGTCTGACTTCCCAGTACTGACACAGTGGCTGTTAAATTCCAACATGAGTTTTGGAAGGAACATTCAAACCAAAGCACCTCTAACGGTAACATCTTGTAAAATTATAATGTAATATCATGACTTAGTTATTGACATTGATACAAATACAGAGTGACTCTACCACAAGGCTCCCTATTATTGCCCTTTTATAGCCACACCTGCTTCCTTTCCTCCATTCTTTGTTCCCAACTCCTCTGAGTCTATAATTTTATCATTTTAAGACTGTTAAGTAAATGAAATCATGCAGTCTGTGACCTCAACACAATTTCCTGAAAAATTATACAAGTCTTTGTAGGTATCAACAGTTAATTCTTTTTATTGCTGAATAGGTATGGCTGCATCAAAGTTTGATTAACCATTTACCTACCGAGGAATATTTTGATTGTTTCCAGGGTTTTTTGTTTGTTTTTCTCTATTGCAAATAAAGCTGCTATGAACAGGGATAGAGATTTTTGTGTGAACATAACATGTTTCATTTCTCTGAGACAAATGCTCAAGAATCCAATTACTGAGTCCTGTGGTAGTCATGTTTAGGTTTACAAAACATTGCCAAACTGTTTTCCAAAGAGGCTATAACATTTTATACACCCATGAGTAATTCATTTTCTTTACATACTGGACATCATTTGGTGTCGTCATTATCTTTAAATTTTATCCCTCTGATATGTATACAGTGATGTCACCAGTATTTTTTAAATAGTAGATTATATTTTTGAGCCATTTTTGTTTGACAGAAAATTTGAGTGAAAAGTACAGAGAGTTTCCCTATACTCCCTCACCCTCCTCCCAGTTTCTCCTATTATTATGTAGCATTAGTGTGGTATACTTATAACTGATGATCTAATATTAATTTTTTCATGGTTTATATTACTAAAGTTCATGGTTTATATTAGTTTCACTCATTGAATTTTACATTCTATGGGTTTTGACAAATGCGTCACATACGTCTACCATTACAGTGTTGTAAAGAATAGGTTTATTGACCTAAAAATCTCCTAGGCTTCATCTACTCCTCTACCTCTTCCTCTCTCTGAGACCCTGACAAACACCGATTTTTTTTAATGTCTCCATAGTTTTGCCTTTTCCAGACTGTCATATAGTTGGAATCATACCTTATATAGAATTTTCAGATTGGCTTCTTTTACTTAGTAGTATGCATTATTTAGTTATGTTTTTAACTAAATAATATTTCATTGTCAGGAAGTACCATGACAGTTGATCACACCTGGAGAAGCACTCTTGGTTGCTTCCAAGCTTTGGCAATTATAAAGCTTCTATAAACATTCATATGCAGGTTTTTGTAGATTTAAGCTTTTGGCTCATTTAAATAAATACTGAAGAGTATAGTTGCTGGTTCATATTTTATGTTTAGCTTTTTTAGGAACTGCAAACCCACAGTCACGAATGAGAATGGAGCTGTTGCTCTACATCCTTGTGAGTATTTGGATTGTCGGTATTTTAAGTTTTTGCCATGTTAGTGGGTGTGTAGTGGTCTCTCATTCTTTTAATTTGCAATATCCTAATGGTATATGATGCTTAATGTCTTTTCATATGCTTATTTGCTATCTGTGAGGTGTCTCTCTATACCTGTTTATACTAGCTTTATAAGAGAAAAGAAATCAAGAAACAACCAAAATATTCCTCAATAGGTAATCATTTTCTCATTAAAAAAGTAGTTTGCGAGGAGAGGATCCAATATGGCTGATTGCTAACATCTCAGGATTGCAGCTCCCAGTGAAAGCGCAGAGAATGAGAGGATGCCACACATTCAGACAAATTTTTGTCACTCACGGACCAGAAGATTCCCAGTGGAGGAGCCCCATGGGTCACCAGCGCGACTCTTGTCGCCGGCTCAGCAGTTTTGGCGGCACCTCAGCGCGGCAGCTCTTGGTGCAGAGTAAACGGGACTGGTTCCCCTTCTGACCGAGGTTTGGAGCTCCAGGAAGGCAGAGTCGCCTATTACGACTCAAGAAGGAAGCCAGACTGGAGATTCCCGGGCAGAAAAGCACCATCAGTCTTAACGTGGCTGTTTTGGCCGGTGCAGTGGGTTGCTCAGATTTCAGCCCTGGGAATTAACACCTTGGCCATACACTCAGAGACCTAATTTGAAAGTTGGTAATTACAAAGCCAACAGGTGGATAAATTTACAATGATGGGAAGAAACCAGCATAAAAAGGCGGAGAATACTCAAAATCAGAATGCCTCTCCCTCTAAAGAGGATCACAGTTCCTCATCAACAAGGGAACAAGGCCTGATGGAGAACGAGTGCATTCCATTAACAGAATCAGGCTTCAGAAGGTGGATAGTAAGAAACTTCTGTGAGTTAAAAGAACATGTTGTAGCCCAATGTAAAGAAACTAAGAACTTTGAAAAAAGGTTTGATGAAATCCTAATGAGAATAGACAATTTAGAGAGGAATTTAAGTGAATTAATGGAACTGAAGAATACAATATGGGAACCCCAAGAAGTAAGCACAGGTTTAAACACTCGAATTAATCAAGCAGAAGAAAGGATATCAGAGGTAGAAGACGAACTTAATGAAATAAAACGAGAAGACAAGAATAGAGAAAAAAGGATAAAAAGGAATGAGCAAAGTCTCCAAGAAATATGGGACTATGTGAAAAGACCTAATTTATGTTTGATAGGTGTACCTGAATGCGAGGGAGAGAATGAATCCAAGCTGGAAAATACTCTTCAGGATATTATTCAGGAAAACTTTCCCAACCTAGCAAAGCAGGACAATATTCAACCCCAGGTAATACAGAGAACACCACAAAGATATTCCTCAAGAAGAGCAACCCCAAGGCACATAATTGTTAGATTCACCAGGGTTGAAACAAAGGAGAAAATACTAAGGGCAGCCAGAGAGAAAGGTCAGGTTACCCACAAAGGGAAGCCTATCAGACTTACAGCAGATCTCTCAGCAGAAACCCTACAAGCCAGAAGAGAGTGGGGGGCCAATATTCAACATCCTCAAAGAACAGAACCTTCAGCCCAGAATTTCATATCCAGCCAAACTAAGCTTCACAACTGAAGAAAAAATAAAATCTTTTATGAACAAGCAAGTACTCAGAGATTTTATTACCACCAGGCCTGCTTTACAAGAGCTTCTGAAAGAAGCATTACACACAGAAAGAAACAACCAGTATTAGCCTTTCTAAAAATACACCAAAAAGTAAAGAGCACCAACATAAAGAAGAATTTACATCAACGAATGGATGAAACAGCCAGTTAACATCAAATGGCAGTAACCCTAAATTTAAATCGACTAAATCCCCCAATCAAAAGATACAGCCAAAACCTAATGGTATGCTACATCCAGACCCATTTCACATGCAAGGATACACAAAGACTCAAAACAAAGGGATGGAGAAAGATTAACCAACTAAATGAAGAGCAAAAATAAATAAATAAATAAAAGCAGGAATTGCAATTCTCGCATCTGATAAAATAGATTTTAAAGCAACAAAGATAAAGTGGTAAAAGGATCAATGCAACAATAAGAGCTAACGACCCTAACACCCGGATACATAAGACCTATAAAGAGATTTAGACTCAATGAGACCGATAATTAAGAAGGATATCCAGGACTTGAACTCAGATCCGGAACAAGTAAACTTAATAAATATTTATAGAGCTCTACACTTTAAATATACAAAATATACATTCTTGTCAATACCACATCACACCTACTCATAGGTTTAAATGAAATATTAATTGGCCATTATTAATACCCATTTTTAGAATAAAGCAACATTTCCGTTCTCTCTCCCTCTTTTTCTTCCTCTTTCTTCCTCTCCTTCACTCCTTTATTTTCTTTCCTTCTCTCAAAAAAAAGTCTATTATTTAGTCTGAAAGAACAAGTCTTTCTAAATTAAATGTGTATAATTGCCCAGAGATTATTATTCAGAGTGTGTATTATAAATAGCTCTTTCTGTCATCTTAATTTTAGAAAAATTGTGAGAATTTGTTCCCCTTGTGTTATATATGTACCAGTAACCAAAATTTTAATTAAGAATTGGTTCCAGGGTCAGGTGTGGTGGTTGGTGCCTATAATCCCAGCACTTTGGGAGGTCGAGGCAGGAGGATTGCTTGAGGCCAAGAGTTTGAGACAGGCCTGGGCAAAGTAGTAAGACCCTGTCTCTATTAAAAAAAATTTTTTTAAGAATTGGTTCCAATTAGTACCATAAAAATATATCAGCTTTGATATACTCACCCAGCTCTAAACATAGATATTTTAGAGTTAACACATCCTTTTATTTTGTAACTTTTCTGGGAATAATCATCTAATACTTTTACTTTGAGCAAACTTCTTCCAGCTATTGGATGTCTATTCTATGTATAGTGGAGCATCATTTATAAGTGTTTTTAGATAACTGCTGAACGTCAAGTTCAATAATGCTGCTATTATCCAAATACATGTTTATACAATGCAAAATGTAGTATTTCAGTAATAATCTAAAGACTGTCTCTAACAATTACCATATTTTATATGTGGCACTGACTTGTTTCACTTTTACTACCTGGAAATTCTGGTAAATACTTTGCTGTGAATAGCAACTGTAGGCAGTGGTAGGAAATCATTATTCCACAATGTTATTACATCATCTATGACTTTACAGAAAGTCAGTCAATATTTAAAAATCAATTTTCTCTCTCCCTTAGAGGAACGCTATTCTGTTGTCTATACTAAGACATTTAGACAAATACGCAATGTATTCAACTGCTTAACTTTTTTTTAAAGTTAAGCATTTTTTTTAAATGGGGTTTCACTGTGTTGGCCAGGCTGGTCTTGAACTCCTGACCTCAGGTGATCCACCGTCCTAAAAAAAAAAAAGTAGTTTGCTTATTTTCCTACTGATGAGTTTTAAGAGTTCTTTGTATATTTTTGGTACCAGTCCTTTATCAGTTATATGTTTCATAAATATTTTCTCCCAATCTGTGGCTTGTCTTTTACATTCTGTTAATTTATTTAGAATTTTTGCCATAATCTTTCCCCTACTTGGCAAATAAAATTTCTTGTAATTTATTCAAATACACATTGGCATTTCCCTATTTGGACATTCAAATCATATTAAATTTCACATGGCATTTTTCTGCCACGATGTTGGGAATATTCAAACCCATCTGAGACTTTTTAATGATACTAATAGGGATACAGTACTTATGGAGATCATTATAATAATCCTATGGCATAATATCATTATCCACACTTTACAGATGAGGAAACTGAAGCTAGTGTATTCAATTAACAGTAAAAGATGGTGTTTAAACCATGGCTGGCTGACTCTACTCTGACAATGATATGAATATGTCTCTGATCTTTATCTTTAGCTCAGGTATCTTCCATTATCTTACTAGACTGAGAATAATGGATATTTTCCCAGGTACAAAGGCAGATCTATATGTTATCATAGGCATTTGAAAATGGCAGGTGCCATGCTTTCATGCAAGCTATTACGGTAGTTATTTAAAAGAGGCCTTTCAGTCTTTTACAATAGCAGTAAGACTAAATGGAGACACAAATTAAACTCAACAAAATAAAAAAGGTTGAGCCTGAAACTGAGTTTATCCTTAATGGTAAATGGTGACTTATGATGCAAAGAGAAGAATATTGGAAATGAATAATGTGGAATAGGGTTTCAGGTTTTTTTCTTTGATTTTTATCTGCCTATCTTTGTCAAAAATCTCAAAGTAGAATCTATTTTTTTACACAAAATTCCAGAAGATAATTCAGTTTTAGAAGTGATTGCTGTGTGTTTTGAATTCTCTATGCTAGATGCCGCTTGTTTCACCCATTACATGTTCTTGTCGTGTTTCATTTGGCCTGATGTGCTTTATACCTCCCATTTCTACAGCTAAATTTTTTCCGTCAAGAATCAGTGAAGTGGCATACGCTTGAACAGTTAGTTTCTCATGTTTCATCCGACCCAGAATTAACTGCCCATTTTCCTGCTCTATGAAACTCTTTGTCTTTTATTATGTCAACTTGGATTACATTAAGTAAATGTTTGTCATTCGTATTGCACTGAAAAATATTTTTTCATACACTCATTCACAATTTGTAAAAATTTTAACAGTTTATTTCCTCACTTAGTAGTTTGCCTTGTGTCGTTAAAGTGATAACAAAATGAAACCCATTAGGTCCAGATGGGTTAAAAGGAAAGCGAACATTTAAAAAGAAGACTCTTTTTAATTGAATGTGGAGAAAGCTATCCTTCACCGGCGAAAAGTGTAAGCAGAGATGTGGTAGCTCTAAGACTTCATTGGAAAAATCTCTCAGAGCAATTATTAGATAAAACCATCAGAGGAAACAAGGATCTAAGTGGTATGTGCTTAAGTGTCAAATATCCAAGATGTACTTCAAAGCTAAATAATAAGGAAATATTTAGAATTTACTTTTATTCAGAAATTATTTATTAAGCAACTACTATATATAGAAAGCTGTGCTAAGTATTGGAATTCAAAATGGGCATGACATAGTCACTGCCTAAAACCTAGGCTAATTGGCAAAGAGATCATTAACTAAAAGATATGTATCCATGAGAGCAAGTAAATTATTGATAAGGAATGACTGTTTTAATTACGGAGCAGTTCAGAATATACATAATATACACTAATACAGGATGGCCATAAAGTTGGGAAATACAGATAACATTTAGTTTTACAGATTAACACACTTGATTGCTTCTTCCAGAAGATGGTAAAGAAGTAGGTTAATATTGTAAAAATCAGAGACAAAAATCACAGGAGGCAAAGCATCACAAAAGCATGTGCAAGCATTGATGGAAATGTTGCATTAATGTCCCATGTTGACCCCATCATGCATGACACATTGCTAATGAGGAACAACACGTTGAACCTATGTAATATCACCGTAACTCAGAGTGACAGGCATAAATCACCATTATAAGCCTTTTCTATGTTTCCAGACTTGGCGATCATGTTGCATACATAATATATATTACATAATATAATTTAAATATTTTGAATGCTTTCCTTTTTTTGAAAGTTGTGCCATTTTCTTCCAAATATTTTTGCAAAGCAAAACACAAGAGCATTGACATTTATAGAAATTACAATTTTCAGGGTTCAAAATCTTCTCTCTGGCTAAGAGATAATTTTTCTATTCCTCATTCTCCCATGGTTTGAATTAGTAATTGTTTTATAGCAGAATTTTTTGTTATTTTCTTCTTTGACTCTATCTGTCACATTGTGGGAGGTGCTGTCAGAACATTCTTGCCTCCTTCTGCTTCTGGCTTGGATTTCCTGTCATCACACAAACATCAAAGAAAGACAAGATCTCTATATGGAAACCACATGTAAAGTGATTTCAGAGACTCTTAGCTAACTCGTTCACAGTTTTGACTAGATTATTTCTCATTTCACTCCCTCTTTCCTCTTTTCCCTTTTTTCTTCTCTCCTTTGTTTTTTCCATCCTTCCTTGTCTAGTTATCTGTGGTATAATTTTTTTCTCTCCATTTATCAGTTAAGAATATTTATTTCATAGGCACATGTTTTTAGCTTTATTCCCTAGGTGAAGAGTGGAAATATAAATATCTATGAGAATTCTGACCAGAATAGAAACTGTCAGAATGCCACTGAAATGTCAGGATCTCCTATTGTGCTGCTGACAATATTTGCAGTTGTTCTGGACATGGGATATTTTCTTCCGTCGGGCGTTTATCAGGGAAAGTGAGCGACTCTCAACTCTATTTCTGACCAAATTGTTTGTGGAGTTTTCAGGTAACGGACAAAAGTGTAATCAGCTTTTGTTTCTAGGTATTTTGTTAATACCTTTAATTCTATTTGATGGCAATTGATATTTGAAATTCAGAGAGAGTAAATTGAGAACACTAAAACATTAGGAAAGGGGAGTGAATTCCCTGGATTAGAATATTGCCAAGTTGAAGCGAGTTAAATTAAAAGGAGATCATTGATGGCTTACACCTGTAATCCCAGCACTTTGAGAGGCCAAGGTGGGTGGATCACCTGAAGTCAGGCGTTCAAGACCAGCCTGGCTAACATGGTGAAACCCTGTCTCTGCTAAAAATACAAAAATTAGCCAGGCATGGTGGCATGAGCCTGTAATCCCAGCTACTCAGGAAGCTGAGACAGGAGAATTGCTTGAACCTGGGAGGTAGAGGTTGCAATGAGCCAAGATTGTGCCACTGCACTCCAGCTTGAGTGACAGAGAAAGACTCTGCCTCAAAAAAAAAAAAAAAAATCAGGTCATTGAATGAAAAAATTTATATTCTGGTAATGGAATAATTCTGGGTCTTCTTAGACTTCTTTCTTTTGGAACTGAATAAAGTGAATTACACAGACTAAGAAAATAGAGATGATGTAAGTTTATCTTTCCCTTTCTTTAGAAATATTAGTACTTTTTCTTAGCATATAAACTATAATAATCTAGACAGAGTTTTTTTATTATCTGGATATATACAGACAAACGATTATATGACTTTTTCTTTATAAGCTGAAAATTAAAAAAAAATAAACTTTGTATTTTCATTTAGAAACAAAGCCATTCAAGCAGATCAGATTGGTCTTTTAGATGCCTTGATACAGAATCAATCGCTCCTTTTTTCAGTCTTCCTTGTGTATAATTGTTTCCCTTAACAGAACATTTATTTGTCCCTTTATTCATTGGTCCAACAGTTGCTTATTCAACTCTTTCTATGTGCAAGGTATTATACTTAGTACTGAAATTGTAAAGGTAAATAAATCACGGATCTTTCCCTCAGAACAGCAATACGGACAAATAATTGAAATGCAATGTCAAGACAAACGTCATCGGGCCAGAATTAAGGTGTTCAAAGAACTCACAGTATGTTATCAAGGAAGTCTTTTCAAAGAATTGCATTCAGTCGACTTTAGAGCAAGAGTATGCCATTTGCCAGTTGGATAAAAGGGAAAATAATATTTTATTCCGATTAATCATAGTCCAAATGCATAACTTACCATGGACTGTTAGCGCTTCTGGAAGACAGGATACTGGGCCCTCTGGGAGGAGTTACGGATGGGGATAACCAGCACAGTGTTTAGCTGGAGTAGGCCAAAAAAAAAAAGTTTAAATAATAGATGTAAGAATGAATACTGGATAGGAATTTAAAAATATACAAATATTTCTGCTCAGGGCCAAACTATTCTTCTTTTCTTTGGTGCAGGTTCCAGAAACTCACCCCTTTCCTTTTCCATTTAAAGTGGTTACTGCCTGTGGTACTTTTTGATATTACCATTAGCCCTGACACACACCTCAGGTGAACTTTTTCCGTCTATTGTTTTCATTTCCTCAAAGGCAATTGCTCAAGTTCCTTTTCTTAAAAGTATTTTTATATTTTTAATTTTTTTAAACTGATAATTGCTGCAGGTAAACCAGCAGAGGATCAAAATACCACCAAAAATATAGTATATTGTTTTTCTTTATCCACTATGTACGATGGAATGTAGTACATATATTATTCCCTTTCTGGGAAGTGAAAGAGCCCTCTTGGATCTCTGACTTTCATATTTATTTTGGAGGATGAATAATAGGCCCTCAAAAAATGTGTTGTCATCTGGTTAAATCTTGTGTAACCATTTGCCTCAAGTAGCAGAGACTGTTGGCCAATCCATGAATCATTCCACATCTCCTGCCATTCTCACAAGTTACTCACTTTCCCAGCATCCTTGCACCTAGAGTGTTCATATGACCCATCTCTGGTCATCGAACTAAGGGCAGAGCTGACTAGAGGACTTCTGGGGTGGCTTGCTCTGCGCTATTCTCTTCTTGCCTTGAAGACTGACCTGGGGGGATGGCAGCTCTGTGTAGCCACAACGTTGTCCATGTGCCCAAGGGCAGAAGACTAGAAGGATTTAGAAAGCCAGTGGCATTGATGATACTGTTGAGCTGCTAACTGGCCCTCAGTCTCTTGCCCTCTAGACTTTTTGTTACATATGTCCAAATACGTAAGATCCACCTACCTGTGACTCTTAGAGATTTCATTGGGGTCCTCATCACACAAAAAACAGTGCTCACACTGAATTCAAAGTACATGCATATAAAGATTATCTGACAAATAGAAATGGACATGTAGGAAAAACAGAATGAATAAATCACAATAATTCTAGATTTATTATTGCTGTAGCCATAAAGCGTGTTCTTACAATCTGGCGTTACAGTACACAAATGGTGCCATACTACAAAACAAGGTGATTTAAGATGAAAACCAAACCAAACCAAACCAAACGAAACAGGAAACCTTAAGACTTGTGGTTTAAAAAATGAACAGGATCTTAAATCTCTCAGGAAGCCAAAGCTGCAGCTTCTCATCTTGCCCTTTGCCTGACAGCTCTTCTTTTGTGTATTCTGACCTGTCATTTTAATTTTCTTCTGATCATAGTAGGAGGAGAGCCTCTTTGAATGATACTATCTTATAGTTTCGTCTCTTTCAAATCAAACTCTTTTTCCACCCATCACTGATGCAACAGCATCCTCAACCCTATGGAAAACCACAAATGCTGTAAAACTCCAATATACACTTTACGTAGGAAGACCAGTAAAGAAATGCTTGTAAATGAAGAAAACCTACCCAAATATAATTTTTATTAGCAACTACTTCCATTATGTTGTATGAGATGTATGAATTATAATGATTGTCAAACTCTGTAAACTATCTGGAGATATTTATTTCAAACCAAATATGTGACTGATGGCCCATGACATGGCCCTCAGGAGATCCTGAGAACACGTGTCCAAGGTGGCTGGGCTACAGTTTGGTTTGATACATTTCAGGGAGACATAAGACATCAATAACTACACGTACGATGTACATTAGTTTGGTCCAGAAAGGTGGGACAACTGAAAGCAGGGGCTTTCAGGTCATAGGCAGATTCAGAGATTTTCTGATTGGTGATTGGTTGAAAGAGTTATTATCTAAAGACCTGGAATAAAAAAAAAAAAAAAAAAAAAAGAAATGTTTGGGTTACGATAAGGGGTTGTGGAGACCAAGGTTTTATCATGCAGATGAAGCCTCCAGGTAGCAGGCCTCAGAGAGAATAGGCTGTAAATGTTTCTTATGGGACTGAAAGTGTCTGTTCTATCAGAAGTTCCAAAAGGGAGGAGGGTATAATGAGGCGTGTCTGACTCCTCCTTCCCATCATGGCCTGGACTAGTTTTTCAGGTTAACTTTGAAATGCCCTTGTCTAAGAGGAGAGGTCCATTCAGATGGTTGGGGGGCTTAGAATTTTATTTTTGGTTTACATCTTGAATAATTATGGAGAAAGTTCTTCTTTCACCATATTTTATCTTGTAATGTTTCTCTACTCTCCAGAAATGACAGAGGAGAATATTTATAGAGGTGAAATCTCATGACAAAAGAAAAATACAATCTAGAACTACTGGCAGTAAATATAATTATGGTAAGCACCTATCCTCATACAATCTTAAATTTTGAGTAGAATCTTATATCCAACAATTCGAAGAGTTTGTGAATTCCTTTTTACAATTTCCCTGCCAAGTACTTGTCTTTCTGTTTGAATACCTCCAAGGAAATGTAACTCATTTCTTCCCAAGGTAGCAGTCATGGACTTTAACTGCTCCTAGATTATTTTTCTTTATCCTAAATCAAAATATTCTTTCTGCATTTAATATACACAAGTTTATAAGCCTTTTATTTACAAACTTGTATATAAATAATAAAAGGCTTACTTATAAGCCTTTTAATAGCAAAGAAAGAAGTAATCTCTTTTAAGTAACATCCCTAATGACTTCTGAGGCTGAGCCCAACAGCTCAGAGCAATACTTCATCATCTCTTCCTGGATATATAAATTAATTACAGTGCAGAAAATGCAGGAGAGATTGTTTTGTTTCATTTCTAGCAGAGTCAATGTATGTTTGCAATGTAAGACTCTTTTGTCATTTAAAGAAATAATATGAATGTCAGGCAATTGTGTATAATGCATTACTCAGGGATGTTTAGGCCCTTATCACCATTCTTCTAACTCTCTTAATCCAAGTGAATACTTAATGCTGGGCCTTATTTCCTCTATCAACAGATGGCCGTGCCAGTGGAAAAACTGAAGGAAACTTTCTCGTCTTTTGTGACTTTGGCAAGTTCCAGGACATGCCTGGCATATAAAAGTCTGATTTGAATTATCTTTGCTCTTGTAGTTGCAAAAAAAAAAAAAAAAAATCAAAGAAAATAAAAACACATGCTATAATTTGGAGTGAGTGACCTTAGGAAGGTGGGCTTAGGACAAATGTGAGTCATATCAATCCACTCTAGTGATTTATTAAATGTGAAAATTCTGCACATTAGCCTTTTAAACTCAATGTAGAAAGTCATTATTTGCATGCGGAAATGTGTGCGTGCATGCACACAGACATACCCATTGAACAATTTAAGGCAGAGACTGTAGCATGTGCATTGCATATTTTGATGATTTCGATTTTCTTACATTCATCTTTTTCAGTGTCTTTTATTGGGCACTGTTCCACATTATGCTGTTGCCATCCTCAATAATTTTGTGCCTCTGTAATTTGGTTGTGATCTAGATAATTAATATTTGTTTTGTTTCAAACACTGTTGCAATAATACTTTTAATTTATATGTTAATTTCATTCATCTGATTTATCACACGAGTATTCTCTTACCAAAATATAATCATGAATTGTTCACTTGCAGGTCGCCTGTGTTCCAGGTGCTGTGCTAGCTGCCAGTGATACTAACAAGATACTGTGCTTTGTTGCGGTTGTTTATAAAAACGCTTCCTTCCTCTAGACTAACAAATCCTTGAGAATGGCACTTATTCCCAAATACCTATTTTGGAGCATTTGAGATCTAAAGGAAAGCGGAGACTCTAGGATTAGGAAGAGTCACAGAAGATGCAGATGAAGTAGAGGCCAGAGAATGAGATGATTTTTGATGCTTACTTTACATTTGAAGGGAGGTCATTTTTCAACGGAGGAGAGAAAGAGTAAAAATTGCATTTTAAGAGAATAGGCTGGCTGCAGTGTGGAGGATGTATTAGCTGGAGATGAGTGGATACAATCTGAAATTGCCTTGTTGTGGAAAGTCTTTGCAGTTTATGAGTCTCATAGGAAAAATAAGGAATGTTTAAATAAATTTAAAACAAACACAAATAAATGATTTGTGAATGTTTTCACATGACTGTAAAATGATTCCATCATCTGTGACTCTTACTTCAAATGAAGAAAAAAAGAAGGCCAAATAGCAGTGACGCTACTTCTGCCCACTCCTTCCTTATAAACACTAGTGCCACTACCGCTGGACACTACTGCTTCAGCAAATAAGAAAACATGTAAGACAAAGAAAATAGGAGTCGGCATTAAAAGGCTTATTTTGGTCAAGTTGTGACAAGCTGGACATTAATAATAATACACTAGGCCGGGCGCGGTGACTCACGCCTGTAATCCCAGCACTTTGGGAGGCCAAGGTGGGTGAATCACGAGGTCAAGAGATCGAGACCATCCTGGTCAACATGGTGAAACCCCGTCTCCACTCAAAATACAAAAAATTAGCTGGGCATGGTGGTGCGTGCCTGTAATCCCAGCTACTCGGGAGGCTGAGGCAGGAGAATTGCCTGAACCCAGGAGGCGGAGGTTTCGGTGAGCCGAGATTGCGCCATTGCACTCCAGCCTGGACAACAAGAGTGAAACTCCGTCTCAAAAAAATTAATTAATTAATTAATTAATAATAATACACTAATTAATTGAAATACACTAGCATTTTATAACGCTATGTGTTCCTAATAATACTTAAAAGACAAAAGTTCTTCAGATTACAATGATGGGTAGTTGTAATCTAAGAGGGGAAATATAATAGATTATATTTTAAAAATTTATTTCAATAAACTAAACAAATTTTAGTGAGTTCTATGTTAATATATCTAAATCATTATATTTCCTCTTTTTAAATGTATGTGTGTTTATAGAGCAGTATTTTAAAAAAACTTTACACATAAAGGAGAAAAATATTGGGAATTGTGAGTCAAATAGTCTAGAAAAAGCAAAACTAGAAACAGGATGATTATATACAATAAGAATGGAAAGAGAAAGGGGAGTTGAATACTGTGTTTTAAAACAATGACTTAGCCACATGTCTTAAAAAGGGAGCTTACTGCAAAAGTTCGATTTCTCTTCTCCTAGGATACAGAATTTCTAAGTGGCCCTTAAATTTAAATAATACAATAAATCATACATAATTTGTAATAATGCTAACATGCAATATCAGTATATAAGAGAGAGAGCATAATACATAATGAAATGTTGGGTAAGGGAGACTTAAAACATGTATCATTTATGATGGAGATAGTAGGTTATAAAAATTCAAAACCTATGTAAAAGATGAGACTTCAAAGTGTCTTCTTTTTATAACAAAAGTAGTTTACCTCTAAAATAAGAGCTGACTTCGTGGCCCGCAGTTTGAGTTAATCATTGTGGGAAAAACAAATATGTCCCAAACGGACTAAAAATCAGTTGCTTGACCAGCCATTTGCCGAAGTATTTTGCTTATTGGTCTAGGGAAATCACTACAAGTCCAGAAAGACACAAAATGATGCATTAACGCAACTAACGGAAGGTATCAAGTGGAATCATAGCCTCGGAGAAAAATAAAAATTAGAGGAATAACAAGAAAATGAAGTGTAAAAACGAATGTTCTATTTTAGGATAGGTTGAAAAGTAGCAATAGGTTTTGTAATAACGTTCTTTATTACAACACAGGGTCTCTCACTGTGTTGCCCAGGCTGGAGTGCAATGGGCAATCTTGGCTCACTGTAGCCTCTGCCTTCCAGGTTCAAGAGATTCTCTGGCCTCAGCCTCCTGAGTAGCTGCGATTACAGGCATGTGCCACCAGGCCTGACTAATTTTTGTATTTTTAGTAGAGATTTGGTTTCACCATGTTGGCCAGGGTGGTCTTGAACTCCTGTCTTCAAGTGATCCACCTGCCTCAGCCTTCCAAAGTGCTGGGATTACATGTGTGAGACCCCGTGCCCAGCCTCAAATTCTTTTTATTCATGAATTAGTTGGCTATTTGTGTGTAACAAATTACTAAATTATCCCACAACTTATCTCATGCTTTCTAGACTCAGGAATCCAGGCATGGGTGGCTCTGACTTAGGGTTTCTCACAAGGCTGCCTTTGGGGTGTGGGTGAGGGCTACAGTCATCTGAAGGCTCAGCTCAGACAGACTCACATCCAATCTCATGCACATGCTGTTGGCTGGTCTGAGGTCCTCACTCACTGTTAATGCGAGAAATGTCAATTCCTTGCCTCACAGACCTCTCCATAGAGCTACTCACATCGTGACAGTGTGTTAGCTTGTTTTCTGTTGCGGGTGTCTGTGTGGGAGAGGGAAGAGTGAGAGAAAGAGGGAAAGGAAGAGAAAGAGAGATGCCAGCTTGAGCACGGACTCTGGGAAGAAGATTACACGACGACATGAATACCAGGACATGGAGTGATGACTGGAGTTATTTTAGAGGCTGTCAACCACAATTAGATATTGTACATTTGATAAAATTTAAAAATGATTCAATGACAAATATTAAATATTAGTCACCATTCGCAAAAGCCTTTGGTAAAATTTATAATGGTAAATTTGCATTTATGTATCCCCATTAAACTACAAATTCCTAGAAATCCTTCATGGAGACTTCATCTTTTTCATCAGCAGGAAATAGAATATCTGCCATGTGGTAGGTGCTCCAAAAATTCGGGTGGAAGAGATGAATTAATGAGCATTATTTCAGTTTGTAATCTTCATTATATGGCTCCTGATAGCTTTTAGAAATCCAAGTAGCAAGAATGCTTTCTGAAAACGTATAAGACTTGCGCTATTTGCCATCACCTTATAAATTTAATTTTGGTCATTACAATTTTCGTTTTTTCACTTCTAATTTTGTAATTTTGTGCTATGGCCACCAGATGGCATTACCACACAAACCAAGCTCTCAAATCAAGGCTTATTTGAAAATAAGTTGCTGGTAAGAAAAAAGTTGTAACTATTCTCAAAAACTGCTGTACAAATGTTAGTAGATAAATATTGCACATAAATTTAGCAAAATATACTGGTAGCCTTAAAAATGGTAGTACTTTTTGAGCCAATGAGTCTACTAGAAATCTATGGAAAATAACACAGGTGGGCAAAACGCTACACACTCAATATTTTACCTTAGCATTATTTCAATTGTCAAATACCAGGTAAAATCTTTTGTCCAACAATAATGAAAGAGTTAGTATATATGATACAATCATATCATTAAAAAACATACACACTTTCAAATGACTTTTAGGAAGTATTCAATGACATGAGAAATGCTTCTGACATAATGCTAATTTAAGAATTGCGTTGTAAAATAATGTGTGATCCCCATTATACTACATAGAAAGTACAGAAAGGAAACATATTAATGTAATTTTATAAGGAAGTGTTTTTTTCCTCTTCATATTTCTCCTTACTACTCCAATTTTCAACAACGACTCATTGGAACATCATATGTTAATAAGAAAAATTCAAGTTAACAATAACATAACATCAGTTTTTTTAGGGCCGAGTGTGGTGGCTCATGCCTGTAATCCTGGCACTTTGGGAGGCTGAGGCAGGTGGACTGCTTGAGGTCAGGAGTTTGAGACCAGCCTGGCCAACATGATGAAATACCATCTCTACCAAAAAATACAAAAATTAGCTGGGTATGATGGCTCACACCTGCAGTCCCAGCTACTCAGGAGGCTAAGGCAGGAGAATCCCTTGAACTCGGGAGGCTGAGATTGCAGTGAGCCAAGAAGTCACCACTGCACTCCAGGCTAGGCCACAGAGCAAGACTCTGTGTCAAAAAAATTAAAAGGTTTTTAGTACTTACAATTTAAAGTTGTTTGTCTTATGTTAAACCAGAAAAATATGCATTCATTCAGTCAGTCATGGTGGCTCATGCCTATAATCTCAGCACTCAGAGGCCAATGTGAGAAGATCGTTTGAGGCTAGGAGTTTGAGACCAGCCTGGGAAACAGCAAGACCCTGTCTCTACAATGGAAAAATTTTAAAAATTATCAGGACATGGTGGCACATGTCCATAATTCTTGCTACTCAGGAAGCTGAGATGGGAGGATTGCTTGAGACCTGGAAACAATTGAAAGTAGAGGCTGACTGACCTGTGATCAGGTCACTGCACTGTGGCCTGGGCAACAGAGTGAAACCCTGTCCCAAACAAAACCCAAAAACCAAAGAGAAAGCATTCATTTAGTAATTATTTGTCTAGTGGTTTTTATATGCCAGACATTGCACTGTATGCTGCTTGTTCAAAAGTGAGTAAGACACAATTTCTGCCTTCACTGAATGTGTGGTCAACTTGGATTGAGAGCTTTATAAACAGATATTTTGTAAAATAATATAACAAGTACAATGCTAAAGACTAATAATGGTATAATAAACTTTCTCCATCCCCTTCCAATTTGAATTATTCTATATTTGGTTTACGTGGCATAATGAACTTTGTACATATTTTTCACTGTGTAATGATTTCCAACAGTAAATATGACATATGAGTAAAAAATATTTACATTGGTTACAGGTATTTCTCTGTTGGAAAAGATATTATCTACCTGTGAGAAGAGGATTACTGATGCTATTAGTAAGGTAGATTATGGTAGAAAATACTGTTTAAAAAAGAATCTTGACTGTTTGATTTTTCCAGCATTTGGACTGTGAGGCTGAGATAATTTTTAATAATATGGATTTCCACAAGATTCCCCCTCTTCTCTAGAGCTCAGTGTTTTAACACAGCAGAGTTTGTATGTGAAGAGGGAGAATATGTATAGGCAGCTCTTTTTGGAGAGGAGGAGTTACCTTTGGAAAGCTGTCTTTTAAGATGGGTTTCCTCTTTCTAGAAGCAGATGATTGAACTAGTATGAACAAGCACTGAGGTTTGAGGAGTCTGGAGCGCCATAGCCGGCTAAGGTTGTGTTAGGACTTTAAAATGTGAACTTAAGGGGCTGTTAGGGAGATTATAAAATCTCTTTTCCTAAAAAGAACAGAAGAGTTTATGCTGAGGGTCTGATGGAAGATTCCCAGCTTGCTAAACACTGAAGTTGCAATTCTGATGACAGAATCACTGAGCAATCATTTTGAAAGCTGAAAGGTGGGTGCAAAAATGCTTTCAATGGGCCAAGGAGAGTGAACACCCTTCCCTATTTAGGCTGCAAAATGACACTTTAATAGCTCTCTCCCCACTCCACAGTTCTCCAGAAAACTCCCAATCAGCCTACTTTACAGCCCATTAGATGCTTCCGCTCTTGTCATTCGCTACAAACTCACAGTGACCACCTGGAGATAAACATCCAGCTTGTCCCAGTTCTGTTCCTGTAGCTCATAGTTAAATTTGGGTGGGGCCGGGTTCAGTGGCTCAGGCCTGTAATCCCAGCACTTTGGGAGGTTAAGGTGGGCGGATCATGAGGTCAGGAGTTTGAGACTAGCCTGGCCAATAGGGTAAAACCCTGTCTCTACTAAAAATACAAAAATTAGCCAGGCCTGGTGTCATGCACCTATAGTCCCAGCTACTTGGGAGACTGAAGCAGGAGGATCGCGTGAACCTGGGAGGCAGAGGTTGCAGTGGGCCAAGATTGTGCCACTGACTCCAGTCAGGCTGACAGAGCAAGATTCCGTCTCAAAAAAAAAAAAAAAAATTGTGTGTGATATTCCTTGAACGTAAAAAAGTGATTTGTATGGAAAGGCCTTTTTAAAAAAATTTTTGACAAACATTTTTAAATTACAGAAAAGTAGGGTGAGAATGATCACATAATCTATCCTCTTCTTCCTGCCTATAAAAGTATAAGTGAGAATTGGCTGGGCGCGGTGGCTCAAGCCTGTAATCCCAGCACTTTGGGAGGCCGAGGCGGGTGGGTCACGAGGTCAAGAGATCGAGACCATCCTGGTCAATATGGTGAAACCCCGTCTCTACTAAAAATACAAAAAATTAGCTGGGCATGGTGGCGCGTGCCTGTAATCCCAGCTACTCAGGAGGCTGAGGCAGGAGAATTGCCTGAACCCAGGAGGCGGAGGTTGCGGTGAGCCGAGATCACACCATTGCACTCCAGCGTGGGTAACAAGAGCGAAACTCCGTCTCAAAAAAAAAAAAAAGTATAAGTGAGAATTAAAATAGACTACATAAAATATAGATGTGCATTTGTCAATTGAGTGGCTTTTTGTGAGTCATCTAATACCCCTAATTATTCATCTCTAAAACATGAACATCATTTTGGAGGATTAGATAAGATGATATTTGTCAAACAGCAACAATAACAACAAAAAAAACCAACCCCCAAAAACTGTGTTTGAGGCACGTGACTTTTCTACATACTGGTTTGATATAGCTAGTAAATCACAGAATATGAATGACAGCACAAAGAATTAGCCAGTGCTTATTTTTGAGGAGAGTCAATAATAAAAGGAATTAGTTATTTTCTCACTTTCAGTAAATAAACCAACCAAGTCGATACTTTACAAAAATATGGAATCTAAGGTAAATTATGACTATAAGAAATCATTTAAAAAAATACGAAGGAAACTCTCAAAAGACAACAAACAAACAAAAACCACCAATCTGGGTCCAAAGTTTCTATTTTCAATTATCAGACACTCTAGCACATTCTCATATCACATTCTCAAGTGAATGTTTCTTACTGTAAACCTATGCAGAGAACCCATACTCAGAAGGCCAAATTTAAAGCAAGCCAAAGATTTAAAGGTATATCTTAAATCCCTGTTATTTTAAGAATTTACTTTTTGCCTTGTTCCTAGACCCTGGATGGAGGAGGGAGAAGAGAGGAGGACATCTTGTCAGGGTCACCTGGGCCCTCAGTACACAGTAAGTGCGCACCTGTGTTTGAGACTTCCTGTGTGGTTTTAGCTCACAGAGCCCAGGTAGCTCCAGCTGCAGCTCTTCCTCGGGTGGGCTAGATGTTGTTAACTTCTCAGGAAGTAGCTGGGTCTATTTTTATGCTGTATTTTCACAGTGTTTTTGATAATGGATTTTCAATTCTCATGAGGTTGGAGGATTGAGTTGGCATAGTGACCTAGAACTCACTTGTTATTAAATTATATATTTTATATGCTATTTACTATGATTTCTATTATTATTTGCTATTAGATATTATTTATTATTTATATACAATTTACTATTGGTTTTAATATGCTTTGGCAAAATGATATGATGACATTGGCTGAGTTTTAACCAATGGATGGCCAGTGAAAGTGGGCTGAAAAGGTGAGGTACTGGGAAGAACCTAGGTGGGCATGAAAAAATGCCAGTGTAAATCCACTAGATGGAGGAGTTATTGGAATGCATCACTGAGAATGAGTTTAGGGCTATTTGTCTAGGCTATAAATTGACCCCCTATCAGCATCGTGCCTGCTCTTGATATTAAGGTCATCGGGTGAGAGGCAAACCTCTATTAGCCTCAACCTGGAGATTATCATTTTCAGGTATCAAAAATTGGGATGAGGAAAGAAATATAAAGCATAATTCAGTCTAGTTTTTATTCTATAAATACATAAAGACATCCTGCTATTGGTGACAACACAGATAAACTTGGAGGACATTACTCTCAGTGAGATAAGCCAGATACCGGAAGACAAATGTTGAATGATCTCACTTGTATGTGGAATCTAAAAAAATCGAACACAACAGTAACAGAGAGTAGAGTAGGGGTGGAGGTTGGGGGAGAAGTTAGTCAAACTTTTCATTAGAAGATGAGTAAGATTTGGAGACCTAATGTACAGCACAGTGACTACAGTTAATAATAATGTACTGTATACTTGAAATTGGGTAAGAGAGTAGGTCTTTAGGTTTTTACCACATACACACAAAATGGTGGCTAGGTGAGGTGATGGTTATGTTAGCTTCATTGTGGTAACTGTTTCACATTGTATATTTATTCTAAAACATCAGGTACATTTTAAATATATGCAACTTTTGTCAATCATACCTCATTTAAGCTAGAAAAAAACCAGTGAGATGTTAAGGAAATGATTCAACATATTCCCATTTGTTTCTAGGTTAAGAAAGAACTTTATATTCAGGTATATCCTTACTTTTGAACTATGGTCAACCTCTGATTATTTCACTTTTTAGTTTCTCATTTGTATTTATCCCAGCCAGGGGATTCATGGTAGGAATTCTTCACTGCTGTGACTCATTTGCTTCCAGCGCTAGCACCAGGGGATTTCAAACTTTAATTGGCATAAAAATCACCTGGAAAGCTCGTTAAACTACAGACTATTGGGCCCCATCTCAGAGTTTCTGATTTAGTGATTCGGGCATAGAGCCCAAGAATTCGCATTTCTAAGAGTTCCCAGGTGATACTTGCTGCTGGGCCTGGAACTACACCTGGGGAACTTTCGCTCTAGTTTATTTTCAATTACTTCCCACTGTACTTACTATTAATGCTTACCAATACTCTTGAGCAATCTGAAAATTCCTTCCTTGGAATTGCTTTCTCTGGCAGAAAAATATTCTGTTGTTTCTTAGGACAAAGCTCCAATTTGCCTTTTCTTTCCAGAGCCTTATTTTCTGATTAAATGTTTTTCCCTTGTTAGAATCCGTCTTCTTACCTCATTAAGATTCACCCCTTCCTGCTGTGGGTAGTGACAGACGGTACCTGCCTTCCTTCCTCTTATGAGAATCCCACTTGTGAATGAAGAAATTCAGTTCAGTTCTATCTTGACCAGGTGGTGAGACTGTCCCTTTGTGATTCTCAATCCCATACACGGTGTCCAAGTTTCCTACCTTCTCCTTGGGGGATTTAAAAGCATCCGGAACTGTTGAAGTGGCAAGTTGTCCACAGGTGACAGACAGATAGTAGGAAATGCACGACCTTGTTTCTGTCCCATCCTGTCCAAAGGTTCTCTGTCAGCATCCACCACCCCTTCATCTTGCACTCTGCTTTTCTGCCTTCCCCTTCCCAAAGCCTGGGGGAAAACGTTGGGTTCAACAAGTGAACTTTTACTTCAGACTCTTCAGAGTATTTTCTTTGCAAATTATCAAGAAAGAGTGCCTGGCTGGGATATGAACGAGAGGGAGTGAAAAACCTTGAGAATAAGAAAACAACTGGGCTGTTATCCCTATAACTCTGTCTCTCTATATTTGGATATTAACTCACACATACATTTGTTCACTCATACATTCTTTCTTTCCACAAATATTTATTGAGCCCTGTGTGCCTTTTGCTAACACTAACCACCACTTTTTAAGAGACTGATTTCCCTCCCCATATACTATTTTCTAGTTAAATTCAAATGGTATTCATTATATAGTAAACATATATTTAAACGTGCACTAGTATAATATATATGCAAGGGGTGTGTTTATTGTGTGTTTGTTTTTATCTTCAGAATCACCAGCAGTTAAAATACTTTTTTTTTTTTTTTTTTGCTTTAAGGTGCTAAATTTTATTGAATACATTTTTGGAGTCTCTCTATAATGTCCTCCAGTTACTGTGTGCTCACATATGACATATGAAGTTTGACAAATGTGTTTGTCTAATATTCTCAAATGTATGACAATGTACAGATTAAATATTTGGAAGCCAGAATCAAATATTATTAAAAATTGTTACATAAAAGTACAAAGAAGACAAATTTCACCATTTATAATTACTTAAAAATTCTTTTACACTCCACTGTCAATACTAGACAGATCAACCAAACAGAAAATCAACAAGGATATCCAGGGCTTGAACTCAGACCTGGAGCAAGCAAACCTGATAGACATTTACAGAACTCTCCACCCCAAATCCACAGAATACACATTCTTCTCAGCACCACATCACACCTACTCTAAAATTGACCACATAATTGGAAGTAAAGCACTGCTCAACAAATGCAAAACAACTGAAATCATAACAAACAGCCTCTCAGACCATAGTGCAATCAAGTTAGAACTCAGAATTCAGAAACAAACCCAGAACCGCACAGCTTCATGGAAACTGAACAACTGGCTCTTGAATGTTGACTGTGTAAACAACGAAATGAAGGCAGAAATAAAGAAGTTCTTCGAAACCAATGAGAACGAAGACACAACGTGCCAGAACCTCTGGGACACATTTAAAGCAGTCTCTAGAGGAAAGTATATAGCAATAAGTGCCCATATGAGGAGAATGGAGAGATCCAAAATTGACACCCTATCGTCAAAATTGAAAGAGCTAGAGGAGCAAGATCAAAAAAACTCAAAACCCAGCAGAAGACAAGAAATAACTAAGATCAGAGCTGAGCTGAAGGAGATTGAGACACGAAAAACCCTTCAAAAAATCAATAAATCCAAGAGCTGGTTTTTTGAAAAGATCAACAAAATAGACAGACCACTAGCCAGTTTGATTAAAAATAAAAGAGAGAACAACCAAATAGATGCAATAAAAAATGATAAAGGGGAAATCACCACAGATTCCACAGAAATTCAAACCATCATCAGAGAATATTACAAACAACTCTATGCGCATAAACTAGTAAACCTGGAAGAAATGGATAAATTCCTGGACTCCTGTGCCCTCCCAAGCCTAAACCAGGAGGAAGCCGAAACTATGAATAGACCAATAACAAGGTCTGAAGTCGAGGCAGCAATTAAGAGCCTACCACACAAAAAAAGCCCAGGTCCAGACGGGTTCACAGCCAAATTCTACCAGACACACAAGGAGGAGCTGGTACCATTCCTTCTAAAACTATTTCAAACAATCCAAAAAGAGGGAATCCTTCCCAAATCATTTTATGAGACCAACATCATCCTGATACCAAAACCCGGCAGAGACCCAACGAGAAAAGAAAACTTCAGGCCAATATCCATGATGAACATAGATGCAAAAATCTTCAATAAAATATTGGCAAGCCGATTGCAACAGCAAATCAAAAAACTTATTCATCATGATCAAGTAGGATTCATCCCGGGGATGCAAGGCTGGTTCAACATACGCAAGTCTATAAACGTAATTCACCACATAAACAGAACCAAAAACAAAAACCACATGATTATTTCAATTGACGCAGAGAAGGCATTTGACAAAATTCAACAGCCCTTTATGCTAAAAACCCTCAATAAACTCGGTATCAATGGAACGTATCTCAAAGTAATAAAAGCTATTTATGACAAACCAACAGCCAATATCATACTGAATGGGCAAAAACTGGAAGCATTCCCTTTAAAATCTGGCACTAGACAAGGATGCCCTCTCTCACCACTCCTATTCAATATAGTACTGGAAGTTCTAGCCAGAGCAATCAGGCAAGAAAAAGAAATAAAGGGTATTCAAATAGGAAAGGTGGAAGCCAAATTGTCTCTATTTGCAGACGACATGATAGTATACCTAGAAGACCCCATTGCCTCAGCCCAAAAACTCCTGAAACTGATAAGCAACTTCAGCAAAGTCTCAAGATATAAAATAAATGTGCAAAAATCACAAGCATTCGTCTACACCAATAAGAGATTTAAAGAAAGCCAAATCAAGAGAGAACTGCCATTCGCAATTGCTACAAAAAGAATAAAATACCTTGGAATACAACTCACAAGGAACGTAAGAGACCTCTTCAAGGAGAACTACAAACCACTGCTCAACGAAATCAGAGAGGACACAAACAGATGGAGAAACATTCCATGTTCATGGTTAGGAAGAATTAATATCGTGAAAATGGCTATACTGCCCAAAGTAATTTACAGAATCAATGCTATCCCCATCAAGCTACCATTGACTTTCTTCACAGAACTGGAAAAAACCACCATGAACTTCATATGGAACCAAAAGAGAGCCCGCATAGCCAAGTCAATTCTAAGCAAAAAGAACACAGCGGGGGGCATCACACTACCAGATTTCAAACTATACTACAAGGCTACAGTAATCAAAACAGCATGGTACTGGTACCAAAACAGAGATATAGACCAATGGAACAAAACAGAGGCACCGGAGGCAACACAACATACATACAACTATACAATCTTTGATAAACCTGACAAAAACAAGCAATGGGGAAAGGATTCCATGTTTAACAAATGGTGTTGGGAAAACTGGCTAGCCATGTGCAGAAAGCAGAAACTGGACCCCTTCCTGACACCTTACACTAAAATTAACTCCAGATGGATTAAAGACTTAAACATAAGACCTGGCACCATAAAAACCCTAGAAGGAAATCTAGGCAAAACCATCCAGGACATAGGAGTAGGCAAGCACTTCATGAACAAAACACCAAAAGCATTGGCAACAAAAGCCAAAATAGATAAATGGGACCTAATGAAACTCCACAGCTTCTGCACGGCAAAAGAAACAGTCACTAGAGTGGATCGGCAACCAACAGAATGGGAAAAAATTTTTGCAGTCTACCCATCTGACAAAGGGCTGATATCCAGAATTTACAAAGAACTCAAACAGATTTACAGGAAAAAAACAAACAAGCCCATTTAAAAGTGGGCAAAGGATATGAACAGATACTTTACGAAAGAAGACATATATGAGGCCAATAAACATATGAAAAAATGCTCATCGTCACTGGTCATCAGAGAGATGCAAATCAAAACCACATTGAGATACAATCTCACGCCAGTTAGAATGGCGATCATTAAAAAATCTGGAGACAACAGATGCTGGAGAGGATGTGGAGAAAAAGGAACACTTTTACACTGTTGGTGGGAGTGTAAATTAGTTCAACCATTGTGGAAGACAGTGTGGCGATTCCTCAAGGCCTTAGAAATAGAAATTCCATTTGACCCAGCAATCCCATTACTGGGTATATATCCAAAAGACTATAAATCGTTCTACTATAAGGACACATGTACACGAATGTTCATTGCAGCACTGTTTACAATAGCAAAGACCTGGAATCAACCCAAATGCCCATTGATAATAGACTGGATTGGGAAAATGTGGCACATATACACCATGGAATATTATGCAGCAATCAGAAATGATGAGTTTGTGTCGTTTGTAGGGACATGGATGAATCTGGAAAACATCATCCTCAGCAAACTGACACAAGAACAGAAAATGAAACACCGCATATCCTCACTCATAGGTGGGTGATGAAAAATGAGAACACATGGAC
This sequence comes from Callithrix jacchus, assembly GCF_049354715.1. Taxonomy (NCBI): domain Eukaryota; kingdom Metazoa; phylum Chordata; class Mammalia; order Primates; family Cebidae; genus Callithrix; species Callithrix jacchus. The sequence continues at coordinate 12,535,316 of NC_133510.1, forward strand.
ACAGGGAGGGGAGTACTAAACACTGGGGTCTATTGGGGGGAAAAGGGGAGGGCCAGTGGGAGGGGGAGGTGGGGAGGGATAGCCTGGGGAGAAATGCCAAATGTGGGTGAAGTGGAGAAGAAAAGCAAAGCACACTGCCATGTGTGTACCTACGCAACTGTCTTGCATGCTCTGCTCATGTACCCCAAAACCTATAATCCAATAAAAAATTAAAAAAAAAAATTCTTTTAAAGGTTAAATTCTTTTTAATACCCTTCCAACTATTTTTATATTAGAAATATGCTTGTTCAACTAAACTAACAATTTAAAATACATTATAGATTTTTTTAAAAATACATTTTAGATTCTATACTAAAAATTGCAGACAATTACAAAGGAAAAAAGTTTTTAAACCCAAAATGTTATATGTAACTGAGAAGTGGTCATTGTGGGTATAAATCTACTAACATATTACAGTTGGAAATATATACAGATGAATAAGTAGAAACATAAAACAGAAATACATTTAGGAAAATAGAATTATACTATACATATTATGCTTTAATTGCAAAAAAAGCATTAAATTTTATGTTAGCTGGATCTAGTAGAAAATAAAAGAGAAAACTGAACTAAATAAATTAATATTTAGAATTGTTTCTTTAACATAAGACATTATTTCCTAGGTCTTCCCTTTTAAGATTAAGAAAAATATTATTTTTACAAAGTATTTGAAGTCACTAGTCTTTTATTCTTTAAATATATGTTTTACTTTGTAAAGATTGTTTCTCTGGTATAAAAATGTGAAAGCTTTAACATTTTCATATCTCCTGCCTCAATTTCTAAATGTATTAATTATATCATCATTTTTATTGTCTTTATGTGGATAAAATTCACACTAAGTTATGTAGTCATCATTTTCAGATTAATATAGTATGAATCATATTTAAATCAATTTAAGATCATCACCATTCATTTTCTATGCCTGATTTTCTTATTTTGATTCAATTTTTAGTTAAAAATTATCATGGATTCTTATTACTATATAAGCATGTGAAATAAAATATATAAAATGTAGTCTACAATTCACTTAGTAGAGTGCCATCATTGAAAAACATCCAGAAATATATTTTTACAAAGGACTTTATTCCAGCAGAGTAATATTATAATGATAACTCAAAAATAATGTTTTAACAGAAACTGAACTAGTTAAGGAAAAGTCATCTTGCATGGACTTGTGCTTAGAAAACAAAAAGCCACAGAGATAATTGCTCTTATCTGACAACAAGAAAAATCCAGATAATGTGTAAAATCCTAATGTTATCTGAGCACATCAGAGTGCTGAGGTCACAATGCAGCCACTTAAACTGAAGTCCAAGGGGCACATGCCCCACGAAGGAGAGATGGGACTCATAGATCCTTTCATTTTTGGCAGAGCATAAGAGGAAAAGGTGGAAGCCATAAAAGTAAAATAAAACGCTAAATTTTGAACAAAGTCTGAAGCTCTGTTGGGCTTTCATGTGTCACTCAGAATCCTAGCTGCAAGGGGAGTCTCCAGGTTGTTTCCACAGGCCTCAAGTGGGAGCTCATTAGAAGGCCTGGGGCCGGGCAAAGCCAGAGAAAGCCCCTTAGCCATGCGACGTCAAGGCAGGAAACCTCAGCGTTTCCCAGCACCTTTTCTCACTTGAAGCAAAACCTTCAATATGCTTAGGGACAGCCAACAAACCCTCCTGCTTCCAGGAATCAGGCAAAGTTTGAGTGCTTTTAGAGAAGCCCTACATGCAAAAGATTTCTTCCCTAGGGGGAGGGGTAGGATAAACCTCTGTTTTTCTCCTGGTCTTAGAGAATGTAAAGCGATGCAAAGAGAAAGCTAGAAGCAAAATTTATTTACAGCAGAGAAAAGAGGAGGAAACCACCATACCTCCCACCACAAGCCTAGCACCAAGCAACACACACAAACAGTCTACTGCTTGAAGAGGGGCAGAAAATCCCCCATTACTGATCCTAGACAAAAACATTCTGCTGTTGAAGGAATGGGAGAAGCAAAATATGTTCAAACTGAGAGAAGAGCAGGAAACCCTCTGGGGTCAAGGATCCCGCAGTGACAAATGCAGAGATCTGCTATGCCTGCAGAGAAGAAATTCTTTCCCGCCCAAGACTCCCCATAGATACAAGAAAAGCTTGGCTGCTGAGGAGGACGATGAGGAATGCCGAGGAAGCCACACTCCTGAGACTGAGAATAAGCCAAAATAAATTAGAATTTCTCTTTCCTCCCAACACTATCATTATTTTCACATAACAAGGCACAAGAGAGGAGGGTCAAGAGTTTAGAGAGAGGACCCTTTCACAGTGCAGGTGTGCAGGGCCTGCTGAAATCAGAACAGAACGCTAAGAAAAACCCTCCCCGTCCCCAGACCCTGCCCGTAGTGCACTGGGAGAAGGTGAAGTGTACTAAAGGTGACCACAGGAACAGCGAAACATAAACTAGCTCAACATTCACCTTAACAGAGTTACAGAAGAAGCATCTCCATGCTGGCCTGACATACAGCGCTTGCTATTCAATAAAATTATAAGAGACAAATGCACAAAAAACAAGAAAAGGGCCTGTTGCCAAAAGAAATATTACCTGAAAAAAACCTCACATATGTGTGTTCAAGATGTTGGAATTATTGGTGAGAAACTTAAAATAACTTCTTTAATATGTCAAAGAAACTGTGGAAATTTAAAGAACATGCATTGATATATGCTGAAATTTTTCAGAGATGAAAAATTTTTTAAAGAGTTAAATGGAAATAGCAAGGATAAAACTACGATATCAGAAATAAAGAATTCCTTCCATGAGCTTATTAGGAAACTGGACACAGGATGGGAAAAAAAAAAAAAAACACAAGTGAACTTGAAGATAGAGTAACAGAAATTATCCCAACTGTACTACAAAGAATAAAAACAGAGTAAAAAATAGTATAACAGGTCATCCAAGAGTTTAGAGACAATAAGAATTATAATTTCACATCTGAAACTTTGCTGATCAGAAGATGATAAAGTGACATTTTTTTAATAGTGAAAGAAAATTCTGTCAGTTACTACAACAAAGATAAAGAATATTACATAATGTTGATAAGATCAAAAGCAATAAGATGACATGTGATTCCAAATACATATGTAGCTAGTAACAGGTCTGAAGATACACAGAACCAAAACTGTTACCTGTTACTAGTGGAGGGTGTCCAGATTCCTGGCATTTTGAACAAATAATTGGATAAATGCACAAACAAAGCAATGGAAAAAAAAAAAAAAAAAAGCACAGATTTATTGAAACTAAAGTACACTCCACAAAGTGGGAGTGGGAGAAAGCAGCTCAAAAGGCTGGTTGCAGACTTTTCTGGGGTTTAAATACCCTCTAGAGGTTTCCCATTGGTTACTTGGTTTGCACCTTATGTAAATGAAGTAATAGCCTATGACCAGTCTGATTGGTTGCTGAAGGTGACCAATCAGGGGCTGAAGTAAAATTACAAAGTTACACATAAAGACTTGGCCTGTGATCAGTCTGATTGGTTTCAGGAGGGCCCCAATCAAAGGTACTTTCATTTTTCATCTTCAATGCCAAAAAGGGGTGAAGGGTGTTACAAAGGGTGGGCCCTGATCCTTTTGTTACTTGGGTGTAGAGAGGCGGGTTTTCCTTTTGATTTTTTTCTAGGAAATCAATGTGAATCAACCTTAGGTTCCCTGTCTCCTGATCATATTCTCCTGCTTCGAACTGCCAGGATTGAAAGAAGAAACAGGCAAATCTTCAATTATAGTCAAATGTGTCAACACACTTCTCTTAGTAGATACTGGAATATTTAGAGAAAAATCAGTAAGGATATAAAAAGTCTGGAAGGGCACTATCAACCAAATTGAAATAACTGGCATATATAGAATACCACGCTCAACAATAGAAAAAAAATAGTCAAGTGCACACAGAACAGTCACCAAGATAGACTATATTTTGGGCCAAAAGAGCCCAAGTGTTTAAAATAATTTAAATTATACATAGCATGTTCTCTGACTACAAATAAATCTAAAAATTCAACAGAAATATATCTGGATAATTCTGAAATATAGCAAAATTTTAAAATGCACTTATGAATAACACATAAATTAAAGAAGAAATTATAGTCTAAACTAGCAAATATTTTAAATTGAATGAAAATAAACATGCTACATTGCAAAATTTCTGCTACTATTGGAATACTGCTTCGAGAGAATTTATAAAATGCTGTTTAGAAAAGAGAGATCTAAAATAAGTTATCCAATATTCCACCTTTAGAATTAAAAGAATAGGAAAAATTAATTCCACAGCCAACAGAAGAAAGGAAATAATAAAGATAAAAGCAGAAATCCATGAAATAGAAAATAGAAAGGCAACAGAGAAAAATAAACCAAAAGCTCTTTTAACATGTCAACAAAATGGATTATTCCCCCAAACTGTGAGAAGACACAAATTACCAATATCAGCAATAAAAGTAGGAAAAGTAATACAGATCTACAGACATTTAAAGGATAAATGAATATTAAACATTTTCCTGCTCATTAATTCTGTAACATATAAAGTGTACAAATTTCTTTAAAGACAATTCCACAGTCCAGTTAAGAAGGAATAGTTAACTAGCCCTATATCTATTAAAGTAATTCAATTTGCAGTTAAAAAGCCTTCCCACAAAGAAAAACCCACTCTTTCATGGTAAATTCTACCAAACATTTAAGGGCAATGTAATACCTATTCCACTTAAACTCTTCCAGAAATTAAACGAGGAAGGAGCATTTCCCAACTCATTTGATGAGGCCAGAATTACTCTCATATAAAAATTAGACAAGCATGTGGAGGACTGGAGGAAAGAAAACTGCAGACGAATATCCTCCCTGAATAGAAACAATCTTTTTAAACAAAATATCAGCCAATCAAATTCAGCAGTGCTCTCAGAGTGGGCCTTGGCAGGAGGTGAGCGTGTGCAGACCCTGCATTGCCCCGAGCACCACCGCGCCCGCCAGGCCTAGAGGCAAGATTGAAGCCAGGAGGCGGCTGAACAGGACCCAAGGGCATTAGCCTCCTCCAACAAGTGGTGGCCTTCTGCAGCGGTCACCTCCATCTCCATGACACCCCATGACATGCTGAAGGTCCTGCTGTGCTCTCAGCGACCTGCTGTGGCTGACCCCTCGCTCCAGTCTCTGGACCTCTCCTACACCAAATCGCCCTCCTCCCCACAAGCCACAGGGCAGGGCCTTCTGTACTGCAGTGGTGTCCTGGAGCCCCTGCACCTGGCTCCAAATAGTGTCCGCTGTGCCCCCAGGACCCGCTTCACTGGCACCATGGGTGCGTTTGTGAAGATTGTGAGGCATTAGGACACCAGGGCCCTGATGAGCAGCCTCCTTGCTACCCTGGTGATGGCCCTGCCAGCCACCACCATCTACTTCACTAGTTTACAACAAACTCCAAGACGTCCTGTGCGACAGAGCCCTGACCTCTGATTTCTGCGCACCCTTGGTGGCTGGAGCTTGTGTGGACACAGCTGAAAGCTCAGCACATAACCTGCCATGAGCTCGGTACCCGTGTCCACCTGTGGTGGCTTAGGGCAGCTGGTGCTTCCTGTGGCAGAGTTGGGCCTCACTGCCCTTCCAGATGTGCCCTTCTCAGCCCTGCATTGGTCCAACTCTGAGCTGGAGAAGAGAGCTGGTTGAATGCCAAAGGACTAGATGTAAGCAGGTGTCAGCTTTGCGGCCAGCGGAGTCTCAGGGATGGTGTCTGTGGTCCTGACCTTACCCTTTACGTGGTGAAGACTCAATGGCAGGTTGCCCTTGCACTGACTCCACCAGGCCCAGTGGGGCACCAGGGGACTCTGCAGACTTCCTCCCGAGGATCCTTTAGGCTGCCCTATCCAGTGCCATAATGATCAGCCTTTATAAGTTCTGCAAAAGCTTCTTCCAGAGGCTCAACCAGGAATGGCGTCTGGGCCACAGAAGGAGATGAAGAGATGATGACCCCATCTCTTAACCGGAGGGGAGTCAGGGAAGGAGACTGAGCCAAATGCCTTTTCCTCAGCACTGGGGAGGGTCCTTGATTCGCTTCCCTCCCAACTGCCAGCCTCAGGGCTATGGCTGCCCCTCTGGGCCACCTAAGCCTTCTAGAGGATCCTCACTTTCCTACCCCCCAAGTTCAAGACCAAAGATCTTAGAAAACTATAAATAAAATATAGTTAAAATGATTAAATTATTTGTATAGACACTTCACCAGAGAAGATATATAGATGTCAAAACGACAGTAAAAAATCGTTGATTTTTCTCCAAAGTTTAGTTTTGGAGGATTGTGAGAAGAGGAAAGTCAGAGTGAAAGCAAGTGTCTTGTGACTCGATCTCCATTTAGAATTTTCTCCTCCTCTGACTAGTTTCTTTTCCAGTCAGCTTATTATCTATTCACACACTCTTTGCAAAATAAGCTCCATAAGGCTAGATACATTTTTTTTCTGTTTGGTTCACTAAAATGTCATTATCACTTAGAATAGTGTCTGTCATGCCACTGATGCTCCATAAGTATTTTTAAATGAATCATTCATCCATTCATTCACTCATTCAATGAATGTTTCTTGAAGGGGACCATATGTTAAGCATTACATAGATATCAGTATTGCCTAAAAGAGAGAAATACTGCCCTTAAGGGTCTCACAGTCCAGTTAGAGAGATAGCAAGTGTACAGATTTGGATAAATGCTATATGGAATAAAAGTAGAATTATGAAAGGTCAAAGAAGGGTATTCTTTCAATACTTGGTTCAGAAATCAAAGTGGATTATGCAGAAAACTTTTTTGACTAGGATAACTCTGATGGGGATAGAGATAAGGAAGGGTTCCAGGTGAAAGAATAGCATAGACATGGAGGAGTGGTCAGCTATGGTCGGCAGGGTTGTGAATGACTACGGAAGCCAAGTTTTCGTAAGTAATATGGGAGAGAAATCAATATGCAAAGTACAATTGTGATCATGGGTATGGAAAGGAAAGAATTTTAGTAACGAGGCACGAAGGAGATAGAATCATCAAAATTTGGTCAATTGGGCCAGATGTGGTGGCTCACACCTGTCATCCAACTACTTTGGGAGTCAGAGGGGAGGGTCACTTGAGTCCAGGAGTTTGAGACCAGCCTGGGCAACATAGTGAGACCTCCGTCTCTACCAAAAAAACCCACAAAAATTAGCCAGGCATGGAGGCGTGTACCTGTAGTCCCAGCCACTTTGGAGGCTGAGGTGGGAGCCTCACTTGAGTCTGAGAGGTTGTGGCTTCAGTGAGTTGGGATCACACCACTTCCCTCCAGCCTGTGTGACAGAGCAAGACACCATCTGTAAAGAAAAGAAAAAGATGGGGTCCAAAGTGGCTCCCGCCAGAGGTCATGGCGCTCGCGAAGGCGAGGTCATCAGTTCAAGGCTAACCGTAGCAACTTCATAAGCTCAAACTGATTGGCAAAAAAAAAAAAAAGAAAAGAAAAAGATTTGGTCAGTTGTAGGATGCTGGGAATAAAGAGCCAGATATCAATGATGATACGTGGGCTTTTGCATTGGAAAACTTGAATCATGGTCCCACTCAGCAAGATGTGAAATGAAGGCAGAGGGTCATGATAGCCGAAGGATGGTAAATTAAGGAGTTCAGCTTTGGATAGTGAGTTGTCAAAAAAATGCATGTGGAGAATTCTTGTGAGATTTATTTTTGAAACTTCAGATACATGAGTATGCAGATTAGGAAAGTGATTATGTTTGGGTATATAAATTTGGGGGTCTGTTATAAGTGGCAGTTGAAGCCATGGCAGTAGATGACATCATTCATCGAGATGATACAAATTAGTAATAGAGAAAGACCCAAAGACAGATTCTGGATAAAAATTATTTGAAGATTAAACAACAACAATAACAAGAGCAACAACTAAAACCAAGCGGGAAATCAAGGTAAAACATGAGAAATCTATGAGTGTTGTGACGGAATGCAAGGGAGGAATATTCCTTTCTCTTTCCACTCAGATACAGGTATTTCTGGTTTCATGAAATGGACTGCCTCCCACTTAACCCTCTGCTGCTTTTGTGTTTTGCTTTCTTTTTTTTTTTTTTATTTTTTATTGGATTTTAGGTTTTGGGGTACATGAGCAGAGCATGCAAGACAGTTGCGTAGGAACACACATGGCAGTGTGCTTTTCTTTCCTTCTCCCCTTCACCCACATTTGGCATTTCTCCCCAGGCTATCCCTCCCCACCTCCCCCTCCCACTGGCCCTCCCTTTTTCCCCCCAATAGACCCCAGTGTTTAGTACTCCCCTTTCTGTGTCCATGTGTTCTCATTTTTCATCACCCGCCTATGAGTGAGAATATGCGGTGTTTCATTTTCTGTTCTTGTGTCAGTTTGCTGAGGATGACGTTCTATGAGAACTGAGATAATACTAAGCTAGTCTGTCCTTTCAATTATTGGTTGGTCTCGATTTTAGCAAAGTACAAAGCTGTTGTTTACTTTGTGAGCATATTTTAGACTTATTTTTATTAATGGTTATAGACAAGGATAGGATTTAAAAATATTAATGGCTAGTATGGCACAGGCCCAACCAACCTGAAAATATGCCAGTTGGTAACATTGGTTGTATCCTGGCTATCTATAAACATTAAAAAAAAGTTTCTTCAGTTTTGGTAAATTAAATACTTCTTGGACTTTAATTTTTCAAATGAATTATACTTCATTTAAAATTACAGTCCTTCACACTCTGTATTCCTCTTTCCTGGGTCATTTCTTATAGAATTTACCTTCCTCCAATGAACTATATATTTTTAAACATAATAAAAATAACTCTGTGTACAGTCTGGTGGCTGGCTTTTTTAACTTAAAATGTGATTTGTTTACACACATTTTATTATTATATAATATTAATACATATGTGTTATATACATATGTATCATGTAATATTATTACATAATAACATATTAATGCTAATACATATGTTTTATATATTACATAAATTTGTGTTACATAACACATATGTATTATTATTAATAATATGTAATATATTACATAACTTATGTATTATTACTTCTGAATTAATCTAGAGCCTCTACACTGTATGTGTGGAGACTAATGGTCTGTATACATAATATAGCCATTATAAAGTATTCCTAAATGATATAACTAAATATGTCAATATTTCAAGTTATTTTTAAAAGAACCATGGGCTTTGGGGCATTCTTCCACCTGAACAGTTTTGAAGAACTCAAGTAACTAATTACAAATTATAACATTTTGTCTTCTTGAAGTAGTCATTAGGAGAAATGCTCTGATTTATGGAAAATTATACGAGAGAGTAGAAAAAAAATGCATTTTCCAAAAATCTACCTGGGCTTGGAGCTACGGACTGTATTGTTCGTAGTATGTGATAGTCCTCTCTGCTTAGGCCTCAGCAATTTTCTGGACAAAACATAGTGCTAATCATCTCGGAATTATCATTGTGGTTATCTGCAGCTATAATGCATCTGCAGAATGAATGTCCTTTGAACATTATTGAACACAAACGCACAAAGTTCTTGCTATATGCAAGTCCTAAGCCCTTTATAAATATTAGCTGATTTATTTCATAAACTTAATCTATGAGGTAGATTTGGTCATTTCACAAATGAAGAAACACCGATAAAAAGAATTTAAGTAGCTTGCCTAAGCTAAGTCACACAGCTTAGTAGCAAAGTCAAGGGTCAAACCTAGCAGTTTGGCTCAGGAATCCATGCTCTAACGTTCTTGTTGAAGTTTACCTCAGATAGAGGTGTTGAGACTCTGTGGTCTGGGTCAGCAAGCTCGAGGGTAGGAAAAAAATTAAAATAAAAAATGGTAAAATATAAAAAATAGTAAACATATAAAACAGCATAGGGCTCTACGTGAATTCAAAAGTAATAAAAGCAGGGATGTGGGGTGCTACCTGTGCCCCCAGTTACCTGGAAAATTGCATATTTTTCCTCACACATACATATCTTACCTTTGCCCCTATCTTTTCCTCTCGGATAATAACCATTCCTGTAGTTATCTCAATATGTTAATTAGCGCTGGGAACATTTATCTTCTGTGAATCATCAGGAAAGAACAGGTGGGAAAGGCCTCACAGAAATGAAGGATTTCATTTTTTTTTTTTTTTTTTTGGGGGGGGGACAGTCTCGCTCGATCACCAGGCTGTAGCGCAGTGGCGCGATCCCGGCTCACTGCAACTTCCGTTTTCCGGTTTCAAGCAATTCTCCTGCCTCCTCCTCTAGAGTAGCTGCGACTACAGGAACGCACCACCATGCCTGGCTTTTCGGAATTTTAATGGAGCCAGGGTTTCACCATGTCGGCCAGGATGGTCTTGATCTCTTGACCTCATGATCCACCCACCTTGGCCTCCCAAAGTGCTGGGATTACAGACCTGAGCTACCGCACCCGGCCTGAAGGTTTTCATTCTTATTCTCAGCCTCAGACCTAAGCAAGTCAACAAATACAAAGAATTACTGAACATAGTAGGAATGGAGGTATATGAATATTTCTGTATTTCCATCTTGTCCTGAGAGTACTAATGTACTGAATGTAAGAATGTTGAAATTTTGTCATTACCCTTTAAGAAACCTATGAGAACTTCAGAAGTATAATTTAAACTGCATCCCAATGTATCTTTTAAAAGACAAAAAAAGCGCTCCATAATAAGATTTTTCAAGTTACCCAATAAAGAAGGAATTACCTTAGTTATCTCAGTGGAGATTTTAAGAGCAGCATGGAACAGAGAGTAGTTTTCCACTTGCAAAAAATTAGGAGTTTTGCAGAATTTAAGGGATCCAACATTTGGGCATCCTACTTCTCTTAGAAAGCACCTGTTTTCTCTTAGAAATAGTGACTTCACTTCAAATTGTCATCACTAGAAATTGAGGGTAGCATAGCAAAATATGTTCTGGAGCCAGATAAAACTGGGTTTTGATATTTTCAATCAATAATTAGCTATGTGATAGTGGACTAATTCCCTAATTACCAGTCTGATAAAAATTCAGTTATTGAGACTAAATCATATTGTATAAGTAAAGCCATTATCATATGGTAGGCATTCAGTTTTGGGCAGTTACTATCAATTGTCCCCATAGACATGAAGTATTTTCTAAATAATACTTTTTTTGGGAAGTACACATTTTTCTTCTTGAGGTTTGGATCTTTTCTTTTTGAGACGGAATTTCGCTCTTGTTACCCAGGCTGGAGTGCAATGGGGCGATCTCGGCTCACCGCAACCTCCGCCTCCTGGGTTCAGGCAATTCTCCTGCCTCAGCCTCCTGAGTAGCTGGGATTACAGTCACGCGCCACCACGCCCAGCTAACTTTCTGCATTTTTAGTAGAGACGGGGTTTCATCATGTTGACCAGGATGGTCTCGATCTCCTGAGCTCGTGATCCACCTGCCTCGGCCTCCCAAAGTGCTGGGATTACAGGCTTGAGCCACCGCGCCCGGCCCTGGTTTGGATCTTTTCAACATGACAACTGCAGCCTGGCTAGTTTCTCAGTTTGTTCCTGAGTGAGTCATTCAGCTAAGTAAACATACTCACTGAGTGTATACTTGGAGAAATTGTACCAAAGTAAGACCAGTCAGAAGGCTTTTATGGCTGTGACTTGGGCTAGCATGATGAAGTCAAGATCAAAAGATCAGGAATGCCTTCACATCTCTACTGGGTTTATTTTCTTCAGAGGAAATTTCTAGGACTGGACACGTGTTTTCCATTTCTTTCTTTCTATATTTCATAAAGATATCCTTTTGCTATAGTCTTGTATTTCTCCCTTAGCATTTGAATTGAATCTTGGCTAGCTCCCAGTTGACTGTACTATATAGCAATTTCCAGCTGCTTGCTTATTTTCCCAGAGACATTCTCTGTTCCTACATCCTTTCTTTGAATAATGACCTGGTAAGGGATCTTAACAGTCAACTCTCTTAATTTTAAACTCAGTAGCTTTTATAATTGGTAGTTCACTTTCCTACAGTAAAAATCACACAACTTTGTAGTTCTAAACAAGGGAAATGCCACGCATATTGTAAGCAATTTTAGAAAAGACAAGATTGATGTTAAGAAGTGATAGTAATTTTGAAAATAAGTGAGAATATTACACCCTACCCCCACGACTTTACTATACCATGAAGTACTCTTTAAGGCAGCAGCACCAATAACTTTAAAATTAGAGGCAAACACTTCTAATTGCTGGTAGGTTTTCCATAAATGAAATACCCATGTGGGCCGAGTGGGTGATAATATCTATTTAATGACAGTAATAATTCATTCAGTAATTTTATTTAATCTGTGTTTTTTTTTAAAAAATCAAAAACTTTTTGCCCGGATAACAGCTCTTTGAAGGATTGCAACACTTTCTCTGTAATTCATTTATTCTTTTGGACAGAGTTGCAAGCAGTATCTTCTGAATGTATTGTTGCAGTAAAATCAGGAAATATGTACTTAATTCTTTTGTAAATACCAGTAATATTTGTAACTAAGTGTAAGTATTCTACAGAGACTTTATTTCTTATGATTAATTTTCTCTAAATGTTTTGTTTTTTCTTTCCCAAGGGAAGGATGAAGGGAAAATCTAATGAGATGATCACAGTCTGACATCAGAGAGATATTCTCATTTCCAGGCCTTTCTCTGGATTTAGGGGAAATATCCACAAATTCAGAGCAGAAAGTCTTTAGTAAACAGTCAAGAATTGTGTTTTATTTCTATCTAGCATTCCATTTTCTTTGAGAATCAGATACATTTACTCCTTCAGTTAAAGAGAAGTCATGTTTAGCTGTTTCTTCATTTTGATTCTAACATACTTGAGATCGCTGGACTATTCTTTATTGGTTAAAAATATAATTTTTTTGACTGCTGGAATTAATTCCTCCTGCACATTCATAAGCCGCTTTTTTACCCTTCTACCATTTCATGACTAATCAGGGTATAGTGTCTCTCATCTTTTGTTCAACCCAGCACATAATGATTGGTTGTTGCTTAGTACATTTAAAAAACATTATCAATGTGAATATTAATGAATTTTTCTAGACTTGGAAATATATAGAGAGTAGCTAGACATCTGCAGTTTCAATGGCTAGCACCGTGACCTAAATCAAATACATTCTGTGTTGTATTTATCTTTAGGTCTTTACTATTCAGCAGTGGGGATTCTAAATCACATACAAGTAGGTACTGCTTTTTTATGCTTATATCTTAGTGAACGTGTTTGAATATTTCTTTAAGGTAGAAATCTCAAAGAGAAATTTCTGTGCCAAAAAAATGCACTTCTAAAATCTTGAATAATATAAATACATATTTACCATCTGTAAATGCTGCCAATTATTAGTCACACCTACATTTTCAAACCCAACCTAATATTTGATGTTATTGATTTTTAATAGGCACTGATATCCTTTTATCATTGTTTTAATTAATACTTTATTGCCTGGTAGACAGATTATCTTTTCTGTTATTTATTGGTTTTACACTCTTCTGTGATTGGCTGTTTTCTATATTCATGATTTTTCTACTTGCTTGCTTTCCTCCTTTATGTGATTATAAAAAATAATTTGTCTTTCACTATTATTATTTTAAAATTTAGCTTTTATTTTAATACAGATGATACATATGTAGGATTGTTACATGAATATATTGGACCCAGGTAGACAGCATAATAGCTAATAGGTTGTGTTTCAACCCACACCCACCTTCTTTACTTCCTGTCTAGTAGTCCATAGTGTTTATTATTTTTATGTTTATGACTATGTGTGCTCAATGTTTAGCTTCTGCTTATAAGTGAGAACATGAGGTATTTGGTTTTCTCTTTCTGTATTAATTTGCTTAGAATTATGGCCTCCAGCTCCATCCATATTACTGCAAAGAACATTATTTCATTCTTTATTATGGCTGCATAGTATTACATGTTGCACCCAATTTGTTTTTCCATTTCACCATTGATGGGCCCCGAGGTTCATTTCATGTGTTTGCTATTGTGAATAATATGGCAGTAAATGTATGAGTGTGTGCCTTTTTGGTACAATGATTCATATTCCTTTGGGTGTATACCCAGTAATAGGATTGATGGTCAAATGGTAGCTCTGTTTTAAGTTCTTTGAGAAATCTCTAAACTGCTTTCCACAGAGGCTGAACTAATTTGCATTCCCACCAACAATGTGTAAGCACTTCCTTTTCTTAATAATAGCCTTTCTGAATTATGTGACATGGTATCTGTGGTTTTGATTTGCGTCTCTCTGATGATTAGTGATGTTGAGCATGTTTTCATATGTTCATTGTTTACACATATGTCTTCTTTTGAGAAGTGTTCATGCCTTTGACCCATTCTTGATTTGACTCTTAGCCTAGATGTTACTGGTGTATGGAAGTCTACTGATTTTTGTACATTAATTTTGTGTCCTGAAGCCTTGTTATCAGTTATAGTAGCTTCTGGCAGAGTCTTTAGGGTTTTCAAAATTTAGAATCATATTATCAACAAAGGGAGATGGTTTGACTTCTTTTCCTATTTGGATGCCTTTTATTTCTTTCCCTTTTCTGATTGCTAGGCTAGTACTTTCAGTACTATGTTTAATAAGAGTGCTAAGAGTGGGCATCCTTGTCTTGTACCAATTCTCAAAGGAAATGCTTCCAGGTTTTATCCATTCAGTAATAAGTTGGCTATGGGTTTGTCATAGATGGCTCATATTATTTTGAGGTATATTCCTGTGTGCTGAAAATTTTTATCATGAAGGGATGCTGGATTTTGTTGAAAATTTTTGTGTCTATTAAAATGATTATATGGTTTTTGCTATTAATTCTTTTTATGTGGTGAATCACATTTATTGATTTGCCTATGGTGAGCCAACTCTGCTTCCCAGAAATGAAGCCCACTTGATTATGATGAATTAACTTTTCGATTGTGCTGCTGGATTTAGTTTGCTAGTATTTTGTTGAGGATTTTTGCATCTATGTTCTTCAGGGATATTGACCTGAAGCTTTCTTTGTTCATTTTGTCTCTACCAGATCTTGGTATTAGGGTGATTCTGGCTTTATGAAATGAGTTAGGGAGAAGTCCGTTGATATGGTTTGCCTGTGTCCCCACCCAAATCCCATCTTGAACTGTAGCTCCCACAATTCCCAAGTGTCATTGGAAGGACCTGGTGGGAGGTAATCAAATAATAGAGGAGAATCCTTCCAGTGCTATTCTTGTGATAGTAGGTCTCATGAGATCTATGGTTTTATAAGGAGGAATTTCCCTGCACAAATTCTCTCTTTTCTGCCACCACGTAAGACATGTCTTTTGCCTTTCACCATGATTTTGAGGCCTCCCAAGCCACATGGAATTGTGAGCCCATTAAACCTCTTTTTCTTTATAAATTACTCAATCTCAGGCATGTCTTTATCAGCAGCCTGAAAACAGACTAAGATAGTAAATTGGTACCAGGAGAGTGAGGTGCTGCTGTAAACATACCCAAAAATGTGGAAGCAACATTGGATCTGCATAACAGGCAGAGGTTTTAACAGTTTGGAGGGCTCAGAAGAAAACAGGAAAATGAGGAAAGCTTAGAACTTCCTAGAGACTTGTTAAATGGCTTTGACCAAAATACTGATAATGATATGAACAATGAACAATGAAATCCAGGCTTAGGTAGTCTCAGATGGAGATGAGGAACTTCTTGGGAATTACAGTGACTCTTACTATGTTTTAGCAAAGAGACTGGTGTCATTTTGTCCCTGCCCTAGGGATTCGTGGAACTTAAAACTTGAGGGAGATGATTTATGGTATCTGCAGAAGAAATTTCTCAGCAGCAAGGCATTCAAGAGGTGACTTGGATGCTGTTAAAAACATTCAGTTTTAACAGGGAAACAGAGCATAAAAGTTCAGAGTATTTGCAACCTGAATACAATAGAAAAGAAAAACACATTTTTGGAAAATAAATTTAAGCCTGCTGCAGAAATTTGCACAAGTAACTAGAAGCCAAAAATCAATCACCAAGATAATGGGAAAAATGTCTCCAGGGCATGTCAGAGACCTTTGCAGCAACCCATCACAGGCCCAGAGGCCCAAGAGGAAAATGTAGTATTATGGGCTGAGCCCAGAGTCCCCCTGCTATATGCAGCCTAGAGACTTGGTGTCCTGTGTCCCACCTGCTCTAGCCATGGCTGAAAGGGTCCAGGGTATAGCTTAGGCCATGGCTTTAGATGGTGGAAACCCCAAGCCTTGGCAACTTTCCACATGGTGTTGAGCCTGCGGGTATACAGAATTCAAGAATTAAGCTTTGGGAGCCTCCACGTAGATTTCAGAAGATGTATGGCGACATCTGGAGGTCCAAGCAGAAGTTTGCTGCGGGGGAGGGACCCTTCTGGAGAACCTCTGCTAGGGTAGTATAGAAGGAAAATGTAGGGTTGAAGCCTCCACACAGAGAATCCACTGGGGCATTGCCTAGTGGAGCTGTGAGAAGAGGGCCACCATCCTCCAGACCCCAGAATGGTAGATCCACCAATGGCTTACATCATTTGCCTGGAAAACCCACAAACACTCAATGCCAGCCTGTTAAAGCAGAAGGGAAGCTGTACCCTGCAAAGCCACAGGGTCGGAGATGCCCGTGACCAAGAAAACCCACCTCTTGCATCAGTGTGACCTGGATATGAGACATGGAGTCAAAGGAGATCATTTTGGAGCTTTAAGATTTGACTGCCTCATTGGATTTCAGACTTACATGGGGCCTTTAGCCCGTTTCTTTTGACCAATTTTCCCCATTTGAGACAGCTGTATTTACACAAAGCCTGTATCCCTATTGTATCTAGGAAGTAACTAACTTGCTTTTGATTTTACAGGCTCATAAGTGGAAGGGACTTGCCTTGTCTCTGATGAGATTTTGGACTATGGACTTTTGAGTTAATGGTGAAATCAGTTAAGACTTTGGCGGACTGTTGGGAAGGCATGACTGGATTTGAAATGTGAGTACATGAGATTTGGGAAGGGCCAGTAGTGGAATGATCTGGCTTGATCACCACCCAAATTTCATCTTGAACTATAGCTCCCACAATTCCCATGAGCCATGGAAGGGACCTGGTAGGAAGTATTTGAATCATGGGGGTGAGTCTTTCCTGTGCTGTTCTCGTGATAGTGAATGAGTCTCGCAAGATCTGATGGTTTAATAATGGGGGAGTTTCCCTGCATAAATCGTCTCTTTTATGCCACCATGTCAGATGTGCCTTTCGCCTTTTACCATGATTGTGAGGCCTCCACAGCCACATGCAACTGAGTCCATTAAACCTCCTTTTCTTTGTAAATTACCCTGTCTCAGGTATGTCTTTATCAGCAATGTGAAAACGGACTAATACACCCCTCCTCCTTGATTTTGTGTAATAGTTTCCGGAGGATTGGTACCAGGTTTTTTTTTTTTTTTGCATCTGGTAGAATTTGACTCTGAATCCATCTAGTCCAGGGCTTTTATTGGTTGGGATTTTTAAAATTATGGATTCAATTTCAGAGCTTAATGCTACTCTATTTAGGTTTTCCAATGTCTTTCTGATTCAATCTTGGGAGATTGTATGTTTGCAGGAATTTATGCATTTCCTCTAGATTTTCTAATTTGTGTGCATCCCATCCTTTGAGGATCTTTTGTATTTCTGTGGAACCGGTTGTAATGTCATCCATGTCATTTCTGATTGTACTTATTTGGATCTTCCCCTTTCTTTTTCTTTGTTAACTTAGCTAGCAATGTATCAATCTTGTTTATTTTTTTAAAAAAAACCCAACTTGGTTTCATTGATCCTTTGTGTGAATTTTTGCATCTCAGTTTCATAAAGTTCTTCACTAATTTAGGTTATTTGATTTCTTGTGCTTGCTTTGAGATTGGTTTGTTCTCTCTTTTTTTTTTTCTAGTTCCTTAGGTCAAAAGTTAGACTGTTAATTTCAGATCTTTCTTTTTGTTGTTTGGGTTATTAATTACGGATGGTTTGCAGATATTTTCTCCCATTCTGTGGGTTGCCTTTTCACTTTGGTGAATGTTTCCTCTGCTGTACAGAAGTTTTTAACTTGATGTGATCCTCTTAGTCCATTTTTGTTTTGGCTGCCTGTGCTTTTGGAGTATTACTCAATAAATCTTTGCCCAATGTAATGTCATGGAGTGCTCCCCAGTTTTTTCGTAGCAGTTTCATAGTTTGAGGTCTTAGATTTAAAATGGCATTTAATCCATTTTGATTTTATTTTTATATATGGCAAGAGGTAGGGTCCTAACTTCATTCTTCTGCCTATGGGTATCCAGTTTTCCCGACACCATTTATTAAAGAGACTGTCTTTTCCGCAGTATGTGTTCTTGACTCCTTTGTTGAAAATGAGTTCAATGTCTGGATTCTCTATTCTGTTCCATTACCCTATGTGTCTTTTTTTTTTTTTTTAATGCCAGTACTATGTCATTTTGGTTACTCTGCAGTATAGTGTGAAATCAGGTAATGTGATTCTTCCAGTTTTGTTCTTTTTTGCTTACAATAGTTTTGGCAATTCTGGGTCTTTTGTAGCTCCCTATACATTTTAGATATTTTTTTTCTATTTCTGTGAGGAATGCCATTGATAGTTTAATTGAGATTGCATTGAATCTGTAGATTGTTTGGGGAGTATAGACATTTTAACAATATTGAATCTTTCAATCTATGTTTATGTAATATCTTTCCATTTTTTGGTGTCCTCTGCAATTTTTTGCATCAATGTTTTATAGTTTTAATAGCTTTTCTCATTGAGATCTATTACTTCTTTAATTCCTAGGTACTTTATTTTATTTCTAGCTTTTGTAAATGGGATTACTTTCTTGATTTCCGTTTCAAATTGTTCACTGTTGGCATATAGAAATGCTACTGATTTTTGTATGTTTATTTTGTATCCGGTACAAAGTAGCCACACAAGAGAGTATATAGGCTGTGGTTACACAAAAATTTCACTGATATATACTACACTGTACTTACCAGTTAAATTTTAAAAGTAAATTAAAAAAAATAATTTACTGTAATAAATTTTAAAAATATGTTATTATATATGAACTAACACCTATTTTGCATATATATACTAACACTTTATACTAAAAATAAGCTATTCTCTCTCTCTCTCTATATGTATATATATACTAGTTTAAGTTAGTATATATATACATGCACATAGTGTACACATATATGCACACATATATATGTAGTATACTAGTATACATTAATATGTGTGTGTATATATATACTGTATGCAAAAATAACACTAACATTTTTTGTATAAAATGGGGTTTGCATATGACCAGTGAATTGGAAGAATATTTACTTGATTATTAAATTTTTTATCTTACTGAAATACTGCTTAAATCACAAAGAGAATAAATTTGATGTCCTTTCTATAAAAATAAAATGTTACTAGAGCTATAGAGCGAAGAACATGAATAAAGGATAAATTTAGGTATTATAATTACAAACAATTACTCACTAATAAACTGAAATATATTAGTTTTGATATATTTCAAATAAGTTTTTACAAAATGGTACTCTTTACTTTCTTTCAATGTCTTTATTCTGATTATTATTAATTATGTGTTTTATTCATTCAACAAACAACTTTGGGTATTTTCTATAGGTCAGGAACTATGTAAGGCACCAAAGATACAGAAATGTTTTTAAAGTATCAGCTTCCAATAAACTCAGTTGAAAGGAAGATTTTTTTAAGTGAAGCAGATTGAAATATGAAAGATTACTAGTGCTGTAATTGTATTATGAAAGGATCAGATGAGTGGCACATAACATCTTGAGGTCACAAAAGCTTCCCTGTAGGAGGTCATAATTGACATGAAGTAGAGGACAAGCAGGAATTAGGGGGCTGAAAGTAGATAAGACTCACGTAGATGGAGTGAAGAACATGAATAAAGGACCAATTTACGTATTATAATTGCAAATAGTTCTTGGATAATAAAAGAATGTGACTAGAAATGGATTTGGACAGGCATGAAGCTTCATGAGGGTCTTCTGCGCTCTGTTAAAAATGTTTAGATTTCCCCTAAAGGCAAAGAAAATGATTAGGTTATTTTAAATGAGGGACCAATATGACTCATGGTATATGAGCAGATATGGATTTTAGAGAGGTCAATCTGAGTAGCCCAGAAAGTGGGTGAGGGGGATGCAAAGGAAATTATTTTAGGAGTCAAGGTTAGTGACAAAGACTGTCCAAACTAGCATCATGAAAAAAAGCAACGATGGGTAGGAAACCTATGTGAGAAATGGTTATGGTGTCGAATTACTGGAATCTGCATTTGATTGAGTGGTTGAGGGAGAGGAGAAAATCTGTAATTTCATATCGTATCAGGCTTCACACCTTGATGAATATAATTCTATTAAATATTATAGAAAACACAAGAAAAACACTAAACTATGCTTTGCTTGTTTTGATAATGGTGGTGATTCAGATGCTTTGTGGTATGTCACTGGAGATGACTAGATAGAACTCAGTTGGTCTGTGTCTCCAGAGTGAGCTTTTAGACCATGTATATGGAAAAACTACGTGTCTGAGATCAAGAGAGCTACCTAGACTAGGTATATGAATTGTGGCTTTGCCAATTAATATAACAAGTATTTAAAAACGTGGTAGGGAAAGATGAGCCAGATGATGGAAGAGCTTTGTAAAGTCAGGCAGTAGTGTATTATGTTAGAAGAAAAGGGGTCAGAATGATGATCTTTAGGATGTCAACATTTAGAAATAAAATATGAGTAAATAGCAAAAAAAAAAAAAAGATATTTTGATGAAACAAGTAGGAGGGAATCCAATATAGTAGAGCATCTTGGAGAGGAAGCTAAATATAGTTTAGTGAGCTAAATGGTGAAAGTAGATTGCAATGATTAAGACCTACTGGCCAATTAGGAAACAGAGACAGTGAGTATAAAAAATTATTTTGTAAATTATGGCTAAGAAAAAATTATAACCAATCATTGAAAGCATGTAGAGATATGTGATTCTTATATGTTATTAAAGGAAGTAAAATTGGTACAACCACTTTGGGAAACAGTTTGATTTTCTCTTCTAAAGCTGAACATGGCTCAGGAATTCTAACTCTACATATCCAAGAGAAACATTTCCATAAGTACAACAATGCAAATGTTTACAGCAGTGCTGTTAACAATTGGAAACATCTCGGAACTACCCAAATAACCATTAATGGGGTAATGATGGCAAATCCTCCAACAAATACACAGATACCCATCCATCTCAGAAAAAAAATTTCTCTTCCCACTGAATAAGTCTGAAACTCTCACCCCTAGTGTTGATTTCAGCCCTACTATGAACAAGCAAGAAGGTGAGGGGATTTATGCCTGATGGTACTATTTCTATGGGAAGTAGCAAAGGAGGGGTAGGATAATATTAATCTAAGTTATCTATCGCACCTCCTTGATTCTCCCAGAGGAACATGACAATATGAGGTGAAAATAAATACCAAATTTTCTGTACAACATTCTACAATTTTATAAAGTTAAAACATTAAAAACAAATAATTTTAAAGAATAACAAAGCAATAAAATATGTATGAAATAAATCAAGGGAATTAATCACATAAATTCAGTATGATAGTTACATTTTTTAATAAGGTAGGAGAATGGGAAGGAGTGAAATATACAAATAGATAAATATAATGATTATGGTTCTAGCTACAGTTTGGGGTAACAACTAACAAAGTAAGTAACCAAATAAACCAAAGTTCTTGGAGCAATGATGAAATGTCTCATGAATTTAATATTGTTAATAATCCATCTCGGGCACCTCAGGGTCTAAAAGTTAAAAAAGAGGCAACTCTGTTATAAAGAGCAGGAAGAAATCATAGAAATTTGGGAAGCAGGAGTGGCTTGAGATTACTATATACAAGAGAAGAGAAACATTGGAGGGAAAATGTTGGGGGAACATGATATAGAAGAGAAGTGGAATAGCTAGAGATGATGGTTCTTTAGGATACAACAGAGGGGGAATCCACACTAGGAATGGAAATTTCAGAGTTGTTCAGTGGGGAGAATTTTTTTTTTTTTTCTGAGATAGATGAATGGGTACCTGTGTGTTTGCTGGAGAACAAGCAAGAAATTTATGCCTGATGGTAACAATTTCTATGTGAAGTAGCAGATGAGGGCATTTTCTGAAAGGGAGCATCAAGGAGATACAGTAGATAATTTAGAAAGATATTACATAATTGAAATAGCTGTTGAATTGAGAAAAAAATGATACAGTAAGTAGGTTGTATACTGTTGAGGGGCTAAATGATCATACAAACCATCAATTTGGAGGTGCATTAATCTGCATCTGTACAGTTTTGTGATTTTTTTTTTTTTTTGCCAGCTGGCTTTCAGATGCTTTTGTGAAGATGAGATGGTGAGTGACAGAACGTTTCAGAACTGGCTGCTTTTAGATGAATAACACGCATTACATACAGACTATGGTGCAAGATTGTTGGATGTCCTGCCAAAATTATAAAGCGCTACACTATGTGGACTAGGGTGGGCAATAAGAAAAGAAGAGAGTTGACTAATTACAAGGAAATAGTAGTAGTTAGAAACCAGATGTCTTTCATGTGTCTTTTAATATCGGGTCTAGAATATAGATATTGGAGTGGATTGCTGCATGGAGCAATAACTACATTTGTTGTAATTGGGAATTTTAAGAGATTATGCAATTGATGTTGTTAGATTTTTACAAGTAGAATCAAATTTGAATGAACAATGGTGAATAGAAGCATCAAACTGTGAGTCTACTCTTGCTTTTATGGTAATATTAATTGTTATAATGTTGTTATTTGATCTTTTATACTTCAAACCTTGTATAATGTTTGGCACATAGAGCACTCAGTAGATATGTTGAATTGATAATAGGAAATATATAAGAATATGTTGGCAATATATTTCTTCTTTTTCCTTCTTTTTTGAGACAGAGTTTTGCTCTTGTTGCAGTGGTGTGATATCGGCTCACTGCAATCTCTACCTCCTGGTTCGAGTGACTCTCCTGCCTCAGCCTGCCGAGTAGCTGGGACTACAGGCGTCTGGCACCAAGCCCGTCTAATTTTTTGTACTTTTAGTAGAGACAGGTTTTCACTCATTTTCAATTGGTGTAAGTTTCAGTTATGCAAGATAAATAAGTTCTAGAGAAATGCTGTACAACATAGTACCTATAATTAGTAACAATATATTGTTCACTTTAAAATCTCTTAGGAGGTTAGAGCTCATGTCAAGTGTCTTACCTGTCCTCTGCTCCAAAATTAAAAGTACTCAAGAACATTTTGTAGATGATAAACATGCCTACTGTCTTCATTGGGTGATGGTATTATGAATGTATGCATCTGTCCAAACTCATCAAATCATACATATTAAAATGTGCATTTTTTTGTATATAAATTATACCTCAATAAAGCTATTGTAATAAATCTCTAATATAGCATTTATTAATGGTCATCACTCAAACATAATTTGAAGAAATGAAAATTAGAATATAAATCACAACATAGCTATTTGTTTTGAACAAAAAAATCAATATATTAGTAATCTTCTTAAAGAAGAAAAATATTTAGCGCAGAAGTGATATTATCAGGTAATATGGGTAGTTTTACTTTTAATTTTTGAGGGACCTCTGTACAGCTTTTTCATAGTGCAGTCTTATCATCAGTGTTCTCGAGTTCCAATTTCTTCACATGTGAAGAAATATATATATATATCCATATATATCTATACATATATATCCACATATATACACACATATATATACACACAAATACATATATCCATGTATATACACGCACATATATATATCCATATATATGCACATGGATTTATATATATGCATGGATATATATGTGCATGTATATGGATATATATTTTATTTAAATCCTAGATTTTATATGTAATATATATTTTACATAAAATCTTAAATTTTATACATAATAAAGACAATTAGATATATTATAATGTGTGTAAATATGCCTCTATTATTAGATGATTGGATTGTAATTTTTATAATAAATATGGTGAAGCACATTATGGATATATATATATGTGCAGATCCATATATATACACATATATATATCCATATATATATGTAAAATAGCCATCCTAACAGGTGTTAGGTTGCATCTTATTCTGGTTTTGATTAACATTTCCCTAATGATTAGTGATGTTGAGCATTTTTTTTCATATATCCACCAGCCACATGTCTATTCTAGTCTTACATCCATTTTTTTAAATTGGGCTATTTTTTGTTTTTCATATTAAGTTGTAGAGGTTCTAATACCTTAACAGATATGTTATTTGCAAATATTTTCTCTGATCTATAGGTTGCCTTTTACTCTGCTATTTTCTTTGCTGTGTGGAAGATTTTTAGTTTGATGTACTCCCACTTCACATAATTTTGCTTTGGTTACTTACGTTTTGTTAATATTTAATATTGTTAAAACATGCATACTATCCAAATACATCTATAGATTCAAAGAAATTCTGATCAAAATTGCAATAGCATTTTTTACAAAAGTAGAAAAATATTCCTAAAACTCATATAGAATCACAAAAGAAACTCAATAGCCAAAGCAATCTCCAGGAAGAACAAGGCTGAAGGCATCATACAGCCTGATTTCAGAAACTTCTCAAAGCTACAATAGTTAAAACAGCATAGCACTGGCATATTAGCAGACATAAAATCAGTGGATCTTTGAGAAATGCATATCAAAACCACAATGAGATATTGTCCTCACCAGTCACAATGGTGATTCAATTTTGATATTTTGATTAAAATATCAAACAATCAGAGATGATGGTGAGGTTGAAGAGAAAAGGGACACTGATATGTTGGTGGAAATGTAAATTAGTTAAGGCATGGTGGAAACCAGTTTGAAGATTTCTCAAACAACTTAAAACACAACTACCATTTAGCCCAGTAATCCTATTACTGGGTAAATACCCAAAGGAAAATAAATCATTCTACCAAAAGACACTAGCATTTGTATGTTTATCACAGCACTATTCACAATAGTAAAGACATGGAGTCAACCTAGGTGCCCATAAAAAATGGACTGGATAAAGAAAATATTGTATACATACATTCATGGAATACTATGCAGCCATAATAAAGAATAAAATGATGTGCTTTGCAGCAACTTGGATGCAGCTGGAGGCCATTATTTTAATCAAATTAACACAGGAACAGAACACCAAATACTACATGTTCTCACTTATGAGTGGGAGCTAAACATTAAGTACACATGGGCATAAAGATGGGAATAATAGACACTTGGGACTCCAAAAGGGGGAAGGAAAGGAGGGAGGTAAGGGTTGAAACACTACCTATTGGGTACTATGCTCACTATGTGGTGATGGAGTCAATTAAAACCCAAACCTTAGCATCACACAATGTGTTTATGAAAAAAATCTGCACATGTACCTCCTGAATCTAAAATAAAAATAAAAGAATGAGATAAAAAAGAGATAAAGTATACTTAATACAGTCTATTAGGACATCCCTGGATTTAAATTGTTTCTATATAATATTTCTAATATATAAACTATTCCTCTATGTTTTCTTCTAGGAGTTTAAAAGTTTTAATTCTTACATGTAAATCTTCAGTTGATTTTGATTTGATTTTGTGCCTGGTGTATGATGAATCTGACTTCTTCTACATATGGATATCCAGTTTTCCCAACACAATCTGCTAAAGAGACTGTAATTTCATGACATCCTTATATTAATATAAAATTAATTGACCATGTGGGTTTCTTTTGGGGTTTTCTATTCTGTTCCATTGGTCTATATGTCTGTTGTTGTTGTTTTTAATCAGTACCATGCTGTTTTGGTTATTGTAACCTTGTAGGAGAGTTTTAAGCCAGGTAATATGAAGCCTCCAGCTTTCTGTTTGTTTGTTCATTTGTTTGGCTATTTGGGCTCTTTTTTGGTTCCATATGAATTTTACAACAGTTTTTTTCCTAGTTCTTTGAGGAATGACATTGGTAATTTGATAGGAATTGCACTGAATCTGTAGATTTTTCTGAATCATATGGACATTTTAACAGTATCGATTTTTTCCAATTTTTGAGCATAAAAAATTTGGGCTTTTGTTTGTGTCATTATTCTTTTGGGGGAGGGCAATGCTTTGTAGTTCTCCTTGTAAAGATCTTTTACCTCTTTGGTTAGATGGATTCCAAGGTATTTTAATATGTCTGTGATTATTGTAAATGAGATTGCATTCTTGATTTGATTGTCAGCTTGAACATTATTGGTGTATAGAAATGTGACTGAGTTTTGTATCTCAAAACTTCACTGAAGTCATTTACTGGGTCTAGGAGTCTTTTGAAAAAAAATCTTTAGAGTTTTCTACTATAGAATCACATTCTCAACCAGATGAACTTACAACAAAATTCTACCAAATGTACAAAAAAGAGTTGATGCCAATTCTGCATAAACTCTTCCAAAAAATTAAGGGAGAGGGATTTCTTCCTAATGCAGCCTATAAAACCAGTGTTTCTGATATTAAAATCTGGCAAAGACACAACAAAAAACTACAGGCCAATATTCATAATGAACAGGGAGGCAAAAATCCTCAACAAAATACTAGGAAACCACATCCAGCAGTACATCAAAAATACAATCCACCCCACTTAAATAAGCCTTATTCCTAGGGTGCTGGCATGGTTCAACATATACAAATTAATAAATATGATTCACCTCATAAACATAATTAAAAACAAAAACAATATAATCATCTAAATGGATGCAGAAAAGGGACTTGATAAACTACAACATCCCTTTATAATAAAAAAACCTTCAATAAACTAGGAATTGAAGGAGCATATGTCAAAATAATAAGTACCATTTATAATAAACCCACAGCCAATATCTTACTGAACAGGCAGAAGTTGGAAGCATTTCCCCCAAGAGCTGGAATAAGACAAGGATGCCCACTTGTCACCATTACAACTCAACACAGTACTAGAAGTCCTAGCCAGAGCAATCAGACAAGAGAAAGAAATAACAGAATTCCAACTAGGAAAAGTGTAATGCTAATTGTCTCTTTATCTAAATCTTTTTATCAGAGCTATATGTAATACATATTCTTAACCAAATTTAAGAAAATATTTATATTGTTTCTAAAACAAATTTTTCATTAATTATGTAAACAAGCATTTACTAAGAATCTTTTTTTATGCCAAACATGCATCTAGGGTCTGAGAATACAAAAGAAGAAAAAACAAAGAAAAGTCATGGTTCACATGAATGACATTTAGTGGAAAGAAGACAGACAGTGAATGAGTAAATTACTTGTGTATTACTTGATTGTAAGTAATCATAATAAAGCAGGAGAGGATATTTTGCAGTATCAAATGGAATGTTTCAATAAACTGGTCAGAAAAGCCTTGGCTGATCCTTGTTTCTGTCCAGTTCTGCTTTGGTCATCAATTAATCTAAAATCTCACATTCTCCACTGGTAATGCCGGCTCATGCCTGTATTTCCAGCACTTTCAGAGGCTGAGGTGGGCAGATCACTTGAGGCCAGGAGTTCAATACCAGCATGGTCAACATGGTGAAACCCTGTCTCTACTAAAACTACAAAAATAAGCTGGGCATGGCGCACACCTGTAATCCCAGTTACTTGGGAGGCTGGGGCAGGAGAATCACTTGAACCTAAGAGGCAGAGGTTGCAATGAGCCTACATCATGTCACTGCACTCCAGCCTTGGTGACAAAGTGAGACTGTCTCAAAATAAAACAAAAATAAAATAAACTCTCACGTTCTCATGGATAACTGAAATTCTCTATATATACTATTATGACATGGCTTCTTGACAATATAATTATTCTACTAATGAATTGCATTATAAATTGATGGGGCTGTAACTTCCAATGTAATAAATTTTAAAAACTTATTGGTTCACTAGGTTGTAGAAATACAAAATATTGATAATATTTTGTCTTTTTTTCTTGTGATTTCTTCATGAAAACTAAGACAAGAATAAGAAAAATCAAGGTGGAGATAGTTATTCCTTTATAATTTCAGAAACAAGTAAACAGCAGAGAATCCTTCTGAAGTCTAGGTACCCATTGAAATAAAACTGACACAAAAAGAGCTAATGGTAGTTGCTTAAATCTAAATCTCCTACAATGGTCTTAAAATATATATATAGATTACATGAAAAAATATAAACAAATTTATACCTTTAGCATGACTACGGGTCAGAAAATATCAAAACTTCAAATTACTTGTAAAAAAAAACTGAAAATGGAGCTATTCCTAGATCCCATGTCTATCTTTTCATGGTGCCCCAAGAGTTTCAGATAAACTGGCAACTACCTTGGAAAGAGCAAGACCACATTAATGGTGAAAATTTAAAAAGAAGCTCCAGAAGGATCAGATTGCTCGGTAGAAGGAAACTGTGTTCTGGACTAGAAGAGTTAGTCTTGGAAAACCAACACTTTTGAGGAGAAGAAGGTGAAATATAGGAAAGGAAAAAGCACATTTAAAATTAGCCAAGTCAATGAGGGGAAAAGCAAGTGTATGTATGTGTTGAAGAGAAGTGTTAGGATAATCCTAGACAAGATGATACTCAAAAAACAAAACAAAGAGACTTCTCTCCCCCAAATCCATTCATTTATGAGAATGCATTGCAGTATTCTGACAGAAGAGGACACCCTTGACATAGGAATCCAGTACAGTGTTCCAACTGTCAGCCCAGTCCACAGAAAGCATTTTGCATCTATTAATATATGAAGATACGATGGGAAGAACACAGAAAATGAGAATTAGAATATTCAAACTGATGTTTTAAATGCCCCATGAAGAACAATAATGAAACACAAGAAAAAGATGATGCAACACTTCAAACTGATGTAAATATCCTAAAAACAAATGAGAATAGAACAAGTGTATCAAAAATTCACAAGTTAGAAACCAAACTGTACAAAGCAGAAAGAAATGCTGCAGTTCTTTGATTTTCCCATTTTCGCTCACCTACTGTTGCAGGGACTTTTTAAAATCTAAATTACAGACTTTATAGCTAGAAGCTTCTTCCTAGGAACATCCTACATTTTGGCAACTTTCAGAATGGATTTTCCTTATATAAATCTTTATTAAATTTACTTATTATCGAGATTTTTTTTTTCTGGACACATACAATGATAAATTACTTCCTGTCTCAATAAATATTTACTTCCTGGATTTTAATTATTTCTGTCATAAGCAATGACATATCGGAGTCCTGTAACCACTAAATCCTTTCTAGTTTATTTTCTTTACATATATTTTCACAGAAACCCTGGCATCTGGATAACCTATCATGTAATTTATGCTGAGAACCTTTTATAAAATGTTTTAAGCACTATTTGTCTGACAATTATAAGCCAAGACTCAGAAAAAAGGATCAATGAAACAGAAAATGTTCTAAATCAGATGGCCAGAATTATCTATGACTCGGAAAATAAAGGCAGGAACAAAGACTGTGGCCATGAGAGTTGAGGAACTAATTCCTAGTGTTTAAGTCCTGAAAGAATGAAGTTCCAGCTAATATGTGTTCTGTTCCTATTGCTTTGATAATTAGTCACGGAATTTTCGTTTTTTTAGGTGACTGCAATTCTCTGACTTTGCTTTAAAAAAATCAATTCTCTTGGCCGGGCACAGTGGCTCACACCTGTAATCCCACCACTTTGGAAGGCCGAGGCGAGTGGATCACCTGAGGTCAGGAGTTTGAGACCAGCCTGGCCAACAGGGCAAAACTCCGTTTCTACTAAAAATACAAAAATTAGCGGGGCACATGGTGGCAGGTGCCTGTAATCCCAGCTACTTGGGAGGCTGAGGCAGGAAAATTGCTTGAACCTGGGAGGCGGAGGTTGCAGTAAGCCGAGATCGCCCCATTGCACTCCAGCCTGGGAGACAAGAGCGAAACTCTGTCTCAAAAAAAAAAAAAAAATCAATTCTCTCTATTTAATCACAGCTTATTCAAAAGAGATGACAGGTGTATAGATCCGTGGTTTCTGTCACAAGAAAATCACTTCTTAGGAGAATTTTCTATACATAACCAAGTTTAGAAATGCAAAAAATACATGTAGCACATTTTCTTGATCCAATCCACATGTATTTTAACTTACCTATAATATTGATTACAAAGACAGGAAAAAGTAATATAAAGAAAATGACTGATTTTTAAAAATGTATCTTTGTGCATATCCTTAAAAAACCCTGACTTCTACATAGAGGTGACTATTACTATTTTTCTTGAGAATTTTAGAAATAACAAAAGAGAAGAAACTTTTACAGAAATCTAGATTTCCATCTCATTAAAATAGACCAAGGAGGGATTTATCTTATTTCCTTATCCTATTCTATTCATGTTACTATCTCTAACCAAAATCCTCTTTCTTACCTTTGACTAGCTGGCTTATACTATTTTTAGAACATAATGTTATATACTCTGTTGGAGTATTTAATAGAATATTTTGATATAAACCCGTAATCCAAATGTGTGACAATTAAAATTGTTTGAAAGAACTTCTTTAAAGTATAAATAGAATAGCTTACAACTGATGCACACTTTTACAAGAAAAAAGTTGATAAATCAATTAAATACCCAAGAAAAACTGATATTGGAAACATTAGTCAAATGGAAAGATTTCCACATTTTTAGATTTTTGTCTAAGTTTACTCCTTAATACCTGCAGAGTTTGGGGGTAGGTTTGTCAGATTAAAGAGTCAGTTTGATTTCATTTTGGTTTGAAAGAAGAAACAAATTTAGGGAGGGATTTTGGGAAAGAATGAAGTCATGGAAAGTATTACTTCATTCATACTTTTCGACTGGAAGTAATTCAGTCAACTTCTTTGCTAAGTACATAACTATATCGCTCATCAGTTAGAATGGCAGTTATTAAAATGTCAACAAATAAAAGATGCTGTTGACATTGCAGAGAAAAGGGAACACTTACACCCTGTTGGTGGGAGTGAAAATTAATTCAGGCCCTGTGGAAAGCAGTTTAGCGATTTCTCAAAGAACTTGAAACAGAGCTATCATTCAACCCAGCAATCCCATTACAGGATATATAACAGAAGGAAAATCAATTGTTCCACCAGAAAGACATACGCACATGTATGTCCCTCATGGTGCTTTTCATAACAACAAAGACACAGAATCAATGCAGGTGCCCATTAATGGTGGATTGGATCAAGAAAATGTGCTACATGTACACCATGGAATACTATGCGTACATAAAAATGAATAAAATCATGTTTTTTGCAGCAATATGGATGTAGCTGGAGGCCATTATCCTAAGTGAATGAATGCAGAAACAGAAAACCAAATACTGCATGTTCTCATTTATAAGTGGGAGTTACATATTTGGTGCACAAAGATATAAACCTGGAAACAATGGACACTGGGGACTGTTAGGGAGTGGGAGGGAGCCTGGTGTGGTACCCAAAACTACTGATTGGGTGCTATGTGTACTACCTGGGTGACAGGATCATCTTTATCCCAAACCTCAGTATTACACATATACCCGTGTCATACACTGTCATGTGCCCTCTGAATCCAAAATAGAAGTTGAAAAATAAATTAACAAAATAAAACATATTAGATTTTAATTTTTATATATTATGCCTTTCACAAAGACTTCTATTGTTCTTCATGCTGCTTGCAAGCTATGGCTATAAGAAAAGCAAAAAAAGAAATACCTGTATTGTACCTTAAACATCATTTACCAATTTTCTATCTGTAGTACAGTATGAATAGACGCTCTGGGAAATGACAGCAATTCTGTATCATTTATTTATTCACTGAACTCACATTTATTGGGTTAACATACCTGGCCAGTTACTGTGTTAGCCCCAGGGTTACAAAGGTTAAGTAAGCAGGATCCATCAAGGTGCTTACAATACGTAGGGGAGCAAGACACAGAAGTCAGTGACAGCACCAAGGCATATTAAGTCTGGACTGTGATAGGAGGATGTAAGATGGACCTTATCCAAAATGTTAGGCTGCCCAGCATGTACATATCTGAAAACAGTTTTCTGGGATATTTAATATTGAGTCAAATTTAAAAAATGAAAAGAATATTTTTTACAAGACATAGCACATTCAGATATACTATTTTCTGGTCAATATTTTTCTTATGCTTTAGCAAGCTACAACAAAAAGTATTTCTTGGTTCCCAGGAACTATGAAGAATTTCAAAAGGAGGTGGCGTAACTTCTGCATTCAGAAAGCACTTTAAAAGTTAAATATGAGCAATAAAGTTGAAGGTATATAAAAACTTAGTACAATAGTAAGTAGAAAAATGACTGCGTATGAGTGGTTGAGTGCATGCAATGGGATGTTTCTGCTCACCCTTGTAGAAATACAGCAAGCCCCAGAGCTGCCAAGGCTGTGTGGAACCTCTGTGGCTTCTAGGGGAGGTGTGTAGCTCAGCCCATGACGTCAATATAGTTCAGAGTGCTATTTACTGACTATTGGGCTGGAACAACCACCTGAATTTTATGTGAACTGCTTAGTGGAAAGTTTTAAAATCAAGCAATACCTGTAAATATATTTCTTGATGAGAGAAACAGTACAAAAAGGATAATGTGAGAAACTTTTCTGGTCACTGAGGTCAATAAAACACTAGTAGAGAAAATGAGACTGACCTAAAGATATTGACAAATACATTAGAAAAGAGCAGGAGGCTGAGGCAGGAGAATTGCCTGAACCCAGGAGGCGGAGGTTGCAGTGAGCCGAGATCACGCCATTGCACTCCAGCCTGGGTAACAAGAGCGAAATTCCGTCTCAAAAAAAAAAAAAAAAAAAAAAAAAAAGAGCAAGAGAGAAGATTAAGCTCTTATAATTGTCAGCATACAAAATTTGATTATTCATATGTTATGTGAAGGGAGATCTGATAGTTTAGGAATTGTGTTGATACAGCTTGCATTAAAATTCAAACAGCTTTTATTATTTTTTTTTTTTTTGAGTCTCCTGAGTAGCTGGGATTACAGGCACACGCCACCATGCCCAGCTAATTTTTTGTATTTTTAGTAGAGACGGGGTTTCACCATGTTGACCAGGATAGTCTCGATCTCTTGACCTCGTGATCCACCCGCCTCAGCCTCCCAAAGTGCTGGGATTACAGGCTTGAGCCACAACGCCCGGCCCCAAACAGCTTTTTATTAGAAATGATATTAACACATACAAGTTCATAGCTTGCTATTGATTACATTTACAAGAACAATAATACAAAACATAGAATTGGTTGGAAAATGAATTTGCTAGCAAAAAGTTTAAATCTATGATTGTGAATCAATGACTGAAAATGACTTTAAAAATCTATTGCAAATTTTAGGTATTTTATTCCACTGAAGAAATATGTTTCCTAAACAATCATTTCATTGAACATATGCGGTCTGATTTTACACATATTGTGGAGTTTAATGTGTACAAAATTGTACATGTTTCCACACTGGTTGAGAAAATAATATTAATTTTTTTAATTGAAAGAATAATTTTTTACCTCTTTTTTCTCCTTGAAAGTGATTTGTTTTAAAAGTAATTTATCATAATATTTCAGTTATAGAACCAAAGAATTATGCTTTACAAACTTTAAATTTTCTGTACACAGTGGTAAGACTTATGGGGGATTGATATAAAAATGCTAATTACTATACATTGCATGAAATATCATTTTTAATGTTTAGTGGTATGTCTTTGCTTTCCATATTTGGTAAGTAGATTTGTCAACATTCTTCTAACCTGACAGAAGTGAATGTCTTTGGTGTATCAGCCACAAAATCAAGTATACACCCATTGAGAAAGAAAGGGAGAAACACCAGGTTAAATTTGAAAAGCCATGGCTAGTAAGGTGTTATTAAATATGTGGCTTAAAATTCTAGAAAATCCTGAGTCAGGATTGCAGAAATTGGCATTTTGATTCTGTCGTGTGCAAAAACTTGAGATGTTTGAAGAAAACCTTTGGAATTTTTAAGGAATAATAATAATAAATGTGAGTCAGTGATACAGACAATTTTGCAAAGATGCAAAAACATCATAAAAGAATGGGTATGTCTCTATAAATTCAGAATAAAATTGCAAAGCATCCTGTTCTTTCCTAGATAAAGGGTAAATTTTTGCTTAGCATTGAATTATATTGTCAGAACCTAGTAAAGTAAAAAATTTAGTTTAGGAAACACCATTCAATTTCAGTTCTATTAATATTTCAATTAGATTTAGTCTCATTTTTGGGATATTTAATTATTTGATGATACTTATTTGAATAGGGAAAATTTTATTTATGGAAATACATTTTATTATAGAACTTAGAATGTATGGACATAATAACATATTATATTGATCTGCATGCTGATATTCCAAAGAGCTTTTGGGGAATTTTGTTTGCTATTTTCCTTCAGGAAATATTTCAGAAATCTTAGCCAGGTGCAAATTGCTACATATGTGGAAATAATGTGAACATTGAACAGTGTAAAAACATTCCTATTTCTCCACATCCTCTCCAGTATCTGTCATTTCCTGACATTTTAATGACCACCATTCTAACTAGCATGAGATAGTATCTCATTGTGGTTTTGATTAGTATTTCTCAAATGACCAGTGATGAGCTTTTTTTTCATATTTGTTGGCCACATAAATGTCTTCTTTTGAGAAGCATCTGTTCATATCCTATGCCCACTTTTTGATGAGGCTGTTTGCTTTATTTTTTGTAAATTTGTTCAAATTCTTTGTAGATTCTGGATATTAGTCCTTTGTCAGATGGATAGATTGCAAAAAGTTTTTCCCATTCTGCAGGTTGCCTGTTCACTTTGATGAGAGTTTCTTTTGCTGTGCAGAAGCTCTTTAGTTTGATTAGATCCCATTGTGAATTTTGGCTTTTGTTGCCATTGCTTTTGCTGTGTTAGTTAATGAAGTCTTTGCCCATGCCTTTGTCCTGAATAGTATTGCCTAGGTTTGCTTCTAGGGGCTTTATGGTTTTAGGTCTTACATTTGAGTCTTTAATCCATCTTGAGTTAATTTTTATACAGAGTGTAAGGAAGGGATCCAGTTTCAGTTTTCTGCATAAGGCTAGCCAGTTTTTCCAACACCATTTATTAAATAGGGAATCCTTTTGCCATTGCTTGTTTTTGTCAGGTTTGTCAAAGTTCAGATGGTTGTAGAGGTGTAGCATTATTTCCGAGGCTTCTATTCTGTTCCACTGGTCTACATATCTGTTTTGGTACCAGTATCACCCTGTTTTGGTTACTGTCACCTTGTAGTATAGTTTGAAGTCAGGAAGTGTGATGTCTTTAGCTTTGTTTTTTTTTTTTTTTTGCTTAGGATTGTCTCGGCTATACGAGCTCTCTTTTGGTTCCATATGAAATTTAAAGTAGTTTTTTCTAATTCTGTGAAGAAAGTCAATGGTAGCTTTTGGGAATGGCATTGAATCTACAAATTACTTTGGGCAGTATGACCATTTTCCTATTTATTCCTCCTATCCATGAGGATGGAATGTTTTTCTATTTGTTTGTGTCCTCTCATTATCTTGAGCAGTGGTTTGTAGTCCTTGAAGAGCTCCTTCATGTTCCTTGTAAGTTGTATTCCTAGGTATTTTATTCTCTTTGTAGCAATTGTGAATAGGAGTTCATTCATAATTTGACTCTCTGTCTGTTATTGGCATATAGGAATGCTTGCAATTTTTGCACATTGATTTTGTATCCTGAGACTTTGCTGAAGTTGTTTATCAGCTTAAGGAGATTTTGGGCTGAGATGATGGGGTTTTCTAAATATACAATCATGTCATCTGCAGACAGAGACAATTTGACTTCCTCTCTTCCTATTTTAAATATCCTTTATTTCTTTCTGTTGCCTGATTACCCTCTCCAGAACTTGCAATACTATGTTGAATAGGAGTGGTGAGAGAGGGCATCCTTGTCTTTCGCTGGTTTTCAAAAGAAATACTTCCCGTTTTTGCCCATCCAATATGATATTGGCTGTGGGTTTGTCATAAATAGCTCTTATTATTTTGAGATATGTTCTATCAACACCTAGTTTATTGAGAGTTTTTAGCATGAAGGGCTGTTGAATTTTATCGAAGGCCTTTTCTGCATCTATTGAGGTAATCATGTGGTTTTTGTCATTGGTTCTGTTTATGTGATGGATTGCATTTATTGATTTGTGTTTGTTGAACCAGTTGCATCCCAGGGATGAAGCTGACTTGATTGCAGTGGCTAAGGTTTTTGATGTGCTGCTGGATTCAATCTGCCAGTATTTTGTTGAGGATTTTCGTATCAATGTTCATTAGGGATATTGGCCTGAAATTTTCTTTTTTTGTTGTTGTGTCTTTGCTGGGTTTTGGTATCAGGA
Organism: Callithrix jacchus; assembly: GCF_049354715.1. Taxonomy (NCBI): domain Eukaryota; kingdom Metazoa; phylum Chordata; class Mammalia; order Primates; family Cebidae; genus Callithrix; species Callithrix jacchus. The sequence continues at coordinate 12,571,652 of NC_133510.1, forward strand.
TGATGCTGGCCTCATAAAATGAGTTAGGGAGGAGTCCCTCTTTTTGTATTGATTTGGAATAGTTTCAGAAGGGATGGTACCAGCTCCTGTTTGTACCTCTGGTAGAATTCAGCTGTGAATCTGTCTGGTCCTGGGCTTCTTTTTGGTTAGTAGGCTATTAATTACTGTCTCAATTTCAGAACTTGTTATTGGTCTATACAGGGATTTGACTTCTTCCTGGTTTACTCTTGGTAGGGTGTATGTGTCCAGTAATTTATGCATTTTTCTAGATTTTCTAGTTTATTTGCATAGAGGTGTTTATAGTATTCTCTGATGGTAGTTTGTATTTCTGTGGGACCAGAGATAATATCCCCTTTATCACTTTTTTACTGTGTCTATTTGATTCTTTTCTCTTTTCTTCTTTATTAGACTGGCTAGCAGTCTATCTATTTTATTAATCTTTTCAACAAACCAGCTCCTGGATTCATTGATTTTTTTGAAGGGTTCTTTGTGTTTCTATCTCCTTCAGTTCTGCTCTAATCTTAGTTATTTCTTGTCTTATGCTAGCTTTTGAATTTGTTAGCCCTTGTTTCTCTAGTTATTTTAATTGTGATGTTAGGGTGTCAATTTTAGATCTTTTCCACTTTGTCCTGTGGGCAGTTAGTGCTATAAATTCCCTCTAAACACTGCATTAGCTGTGTCCCAGAGATTCTGGTACGTTGTGTCTTTGTTCTCACTGGTTTCAAAGAACTTATTCATTTCTGCCTTAATTTCGTTATTTACCCAGTAGTCATTCAGGAGCCGGTTGTTCAGTTTCCACGTAATTGTGTGGTTTCTAGTGAGTTTCTGAATCCTGAGTTCTAATTTGATTGCACTATGGTCTGAGAGACTGTTTATTATGATTTCTGTTCTTTTCAAGATGCCGAGGAGTGTTTTACTTCCAATTTTGTGGTCAATTTAGAATAAATGCAATGTGGTGTGGAGAAGAATGTATATTCTGTTGATTTGGGGTGGAGAGTTCTGTAGATAGCTGTTAGGTCCACTTGGTCCAGATCTGAGTTCAAGTCCTAAATATCCTTGTTAATTTTCTGTCTCATAAACTTGTCTAATATTGACAGTGGGGTGTTAAAGTCTTCCACTATTATTGTGCAGGAGTCTTAGTCTCTTTGTAGATCTCTATGAACTTGCTTCATAAATCTGGGTGCTCTTGTATTGGGTGCATATATATTTAGGATAGTTAGCACTCCTTGTTGCATTGATTCCTTTACCATTATGTAATGCCCTTTTTTGTCTTTTTTGGTCTTTGTTGTTTTAAAATCTGTTTTATCAGAGACTATGATTGCAACATCAGCTTTTTTTTTTTTTCTATATGCTTGGTAAATCTTCCTCCATCCCTTTACTTTGAGCCTACCTACATGTGTCTTTGCACGTGAGATGGGTCTCCTGAATACAGCACACTAATGAGTCTTGACTATCCAATTTGTCAACCTGTGTCTTTTATTTGGGGTATTTAGCTCATTTACATTTAAGGTTAATATTATTATGTGGGAATTTGATCCTGACATTATGATGCTAGGTGGTTATTTTGCCCATTAGTTGATGCAGTTTCTTCGTAGTGTTGATGGTCTTTACAATTTGGTATGTTTTGCAGTGGCTGGTACCTGTTTTTTCTTTTCATATTTAGTGTTTCCTTCAGGAGCATTTGTAAGGCAGGCCTAGTGGTGATAAAATCTTTCAGCATTTGGTTGTCTGTAAAGGATTCTGTTTCTCCTTTGCTTATGAAGCTTGTTTTGGCTGGATGTGAATTCTGGGTTGAAAATTCTTATCTCCAAGGGTGTTGAATATTGGCTTCCACCCTCTTCTGGCTTGTAGGGTTTTTGCAGAGAAATCTGTTGTTAGTCTGATGAGCTTCCCTTTGCGGGTAACCTGACCTTTCTCTCTGGCTGCACTTAACATTTTTTCCTTTATTTCAACCTTAGTGAATCTGATGATTATGTGTCTTGGGGTGGCTCTTCCCAAGGAGTATTTTTGTGGTGTTCTCTGTATTTCCTGAATTTGAATGTTGGCCTGTCTTGCTAAGTTGGGAAGTTCTCCTAGATAATATGCTGATGAATGTTTCCCTGGTTCCATTCTCCTGTCACTTTCAGGTACACCTATCAAATGTAGGTTTGATCTTCTCACACAGTCCCATATTTCTTGGAGGCTTTCTTCATTCCTTTTCATTCTTTTTTTTTAATCTTGTCTTCATGCTTTATTTCATTAAGTTAATCTTCAATCTATGATATCTTTTCTGCCATTTGATTGATTAGGCTATTGATACTTGTGTATGCTTCAGGAAGTTCTTGTGCTGTGGTTTTCAGCTCCATCTGGTCATTTGCGTTCTTCTCTAAACCAGTTATTCTACTTAGCAATTTCTCTAACCTTTTTTTTTAAAGGTTCTTAGTTTCTTTGTATTGGGTTAGAACATGATCCTTTAGCTCAGAGGAATTTCTTATTACCCACTTTCTGAAGCCTACTTCTGTCAATTCATCAAACTCATTCTCCATCCAGTTTTGTTCCCTTGCTGGCAATGAGTTGTGTTCCTTTGGAGAAGAGGCATTTTGGTTTTTGAAATTTTCAGCCTCTTTGCACTGGTTTTTCCTCATCTTCATGGATTTATCCACCTTTGCTCTTTGATTTTGGTGCCTAGAAGGGCAGCACTGGCCTGATGCCAGCTGGAGCTCTCCTGTTTGAGGTGTCTGTCAATACCTGCTGGGAGTTATCTCCCAGTCAGGAGGCACAGGGTTCAGGGACCTACTTGAGGAGACAGTCTGTCTCTTAGCAGAGCTCAAGCACTGTGCTGGGAGATCCACTGCTCTCTTCAGAGCCAGCAGGCAGGAACATTTAAGTCTACTGAAACTGTGCCCACAGCTGTGCCTTCCCCCAGGTTCTCTGTCCCAGGGAAATGGGAGTTTTATCTATAAGCCCCTGACTGGGCTGCTTCCTTTCTTTCAGAGATACCCTGCCCAGAGAGGATGAATATCGAGAGGCAGTCTGGCTACAGCGGGTTTGCCAAGCTGTAGTGGACTCTGCACTGTTTGAACTTCCTGGAGGCTTTGTTTACGCTGTGAGGGGAAGACAGCCTACTTAAGCCTCAATAATGGCAGGCACTCCTCCCCCTCACAAAGCTCATGCGTCCCAGGTCAATGTCAGACTGCTATGCTGGCAGCAAGAATTTCAAGCCAGTGGATCTTAGCTTGTGGGGTTTTTTGGGGGTTGGACCCACAGAGCTAGACCACTTGGGTCTCTAGCTTTAGTCCCCTTTCTAGGGGAGTGAATATTTCTGTCTCACTGGCATTCTGGGTGCCACCGGGGTGTGAACAAAAACTTCTGCAGCTGGCTTGATGTCTTCCTAAATTGCTGCCAAGTTTTGTTCTTGATACCCAGGGCCCTGGTGGTGTAGGCATCCAAGGGAATTTCCTAGTCTGCAGTTCTCGAGATGGTGGGAAAAGCATAGTATCTGGGCTGGAATGCTTTGTTCCTCACAGAACAGTCCCTCAAGGCTTCCCTGGGCTAGGGGAAGGAGTTCCCTGACCTCTTGCACTTCCCTGGTGAAGCGACACTCCACCCTGCTTAGGCCCGCCCTCCATGGGATGCACCCACTGTCTAACCAATCCCAAAGAGATGAGCCAGGTACCTCAGTTGAAAATGCAGAAATTACCTGCCTCTGTGTTGATCTCGCTGGGAGTTGCAGACCAGAGCTGTTCCTATTTGGCCATTTTGCCAGCCACCCTCTTTCTTTTGTTTTGAGGTAATGTCAAAATGTCTTCGCACAGATCAATGTCAAGAAGATTTTTCCTTTGTTTTCCTTTAGTAGTTTTACAGCTTTGTGTCTACATTTCATTCTTTATTTTGTGTTATTTTTACATAGAGTAATAAAAGGGTCCCATTTATTTTCTATGCTTGTGAATATCCAGTTGCCATGACACTGTTTATAGAAAGAATTGTCTTTTGTCAATTGCATTTTCTTGGCACTGTTGAAAATTAGTTAGCTATAAATGTGTGGTTAACTATGTGGATGGCAAAAAAAACCTAAACCAAGGAATCCAACAAATAAAGTAAGACAATAAAAGAGCTGAAAGATGAAACAGTTATTTTAAGAAATAACTGAACCAAATTTCTGGAGCTAAGAAATTCACTACAATATTTTGGCCAGGCATGGGGTCTCATGCCTGTAATCCCAGCTCTTTGGGAGGCTGAGACAGGTAGACCATGAAGTCAGGAGATCAAGACCATCCTGCATGGTGAAATGCTATCTCTACTAAAACACAAAAAATTAGCATGCCTGGAATCCCAGCTACTCAGGAGGCTGAGGCAGGAGAATTCCCTGAAACCAGAAAACGGAAGTTGCAATGATCTGGGATCATGCCACTGCACTCCAGCCTGGCAATAGAGCAAGACTCTGCCTAAAAAAAAAAAAAAAAAAGAAAGAAAGAAAGAAATTCAATGAAATATTTTATAATACAATCAGAAGTACTAACAGCAGAATGAACCAAACTGAGGAAAGAATCTCTGAGCTCAAAGACCAGCTCATCAAATCAACTCAGTCAGACAAAAATACAAAAAAAGAATTTAAGGAAATGAACAAAATCTTCAAGAAATGTGGGATTATGTAAAGAGATAAAATTTACAACTCCTTGGCATCCTTGAAAGGAGAGAGAATAAACAACTTAGAAAATGTATTTGAGGACATAGTCCAAGAAAATTTCCCTAATCTCACTAGAGGGTTTGACATACATATCTAATAAATATAGAGAACCCCAGTGAGATACTATACAAGATGACCAGGATGAAGGCACAGAGACATCAAATTCACAAGGTCAGTACAAAAGAAAAATATCTTAAACGCAGCCAAATAGAAGGGTGAAGTCACAGACAGGGGAGATGCCATTAGGTTACCAGCAGACATCTCAGCAGCAAAGCCTTAGAAGCCAGAAGATATTGGGGACCTATTTTTAACATCCATAATGAAAAGAAGTGCCCACCAAGAATTTCATAATCCACCAAACTAAGCTTCAGATGTGGAAAAAAAATATTCTCAAACAAGCAAATGTTGAGGGAATTTGTTTCAATAAATCAGCCTTACAAAGGGATTTTAAGGAAGAGCTAAACATGGAACCCAAAGATTGACACCTGCTATCACAAAAACACACATGAACATGTGGCCCACAGGCACTATGAAGCAAATTAACAATCAAGTCTACATAACAACAAGCTGACCACATGGTGATAGGTTCAAAATCACATATCAATACTGACCATGAATGTAAATAGGCCAAACATCCCACTTAAAAGATGCAGAGTGGCAAGCTGGATAAAAAGAAAAAAACCAACCATTTCCCGCCTTCAAGAGACTCATCTTACATGTAACAGCACCAACAGGTTTAAAATAAAGAAATAGAGTAGGGACTGCCATGAAACTGGGGAAAGAAAAAAAAAAAAAAAGAACAGGAGTCATATTGTCATCTCAGAAAAAAAAAATATTTAAATCAATTAAAAAGAAGGACAAAGAATTACATTACAAGCCAAGGTGCTTGAATAGGAACAGCTCCAGTCTGCAGTTCCCAGTGAGACCAATGCAGAAGGCAGGTGATTTCTGCACTTCCAAATGAGGTACCCAGTTTATCTAATTGGGATGGGTTAAGCAGTGGGTGAAATCCACAGAGGATGAGCAGGAGCAGGATGAGGTGTTGCTTCACACAGGAAGGGCAAGGAGCCAGGGGACCTCCTTCCCCCAGATAAAGGAAGCCATGAGGCACTGTGCTACCCAGCCCAGATACTACACTTTTTCCTGTGCTTTTCCCATGGTTTTTGCAATCTGCAGAGCAGGAGATTCCCTTGTGTGCCCACACCACCTGGACCCTGAGTTTTAAGCACAAAACTGAGGGGCTATTTGGGCAGACTCCAAGCTAGCTGCAGGAGTTTTTTGGATACCTCAGTCGAACCTAAAACCCCAGCAAGGCAGACGTGCTCACTTCTCTGGAAATGGGGCTGAAGCCAGGGAGCCCAGTGGTCTCACTCAGTAGGTCCCACTCCTGTGGAGCCCAGCAAGCTAAGAACCACTGGCATGAAATTCTCACTGCCAGCACAGTAGTCTGAACTCAATCTTGGATGATCCAGCTTGGTGGGGGAGGGGCATCCACCATTACTGAGGCTTTAGTAAGTGGTTTTCCCCTGATAATGCTAAGGAGGCTGAAAGGTCTAAATTGGCAGCATTCACCACAGCACGGCAAAGTAGCTGTGGCCAGACTGCTTCTCTAGATTCCTCCTCACTAGGCAGAGCATCTCTGAAGGAAGGGTAACAGCCCCAGTCAGGGGCTTACACATAAACTCCCATCTCCCTGGGACAGAGCCCCTGGGGGAAGGGGCATTTGTGGACTCAGCTTTAGCAGATTTAATCTCCTGCATGTGGTTCTGAAGAGAGCAGCTGTTCCTGACAAGAGGGATTCTCCTGGAATAGCATATCAGCTCTGCTAAGAGACAGACTGCCTCCTCAAGTGGGTCCCTGGGCGCCATGAGCCTTGACTGGAAGAGACCTCCCAACAGGGATTGACAGACCCCACACACAGGACAACTCAGGCTGGCATCAGGAAAAAATCACAAGCATTCTTATACACCAATAATAGACAAGCTGCTTTGCCCCTCTAGGACGAAGCTTCCAGAGGAAGGAGCAGGCTGCTGTCTTTGTTCCCCTGCAGCCTCCAATGGTGATGCTCAGGCAAAGAGGGTCTGGAGTGGACCTCCAGCAAACTGCAGCAGATCTACGGAAGAGGGGCCTGACTGTCACAAGTAAAACTAGCAGCAATGGAAAAAACCAATAACATCAACATTAGCAAAAAGGACCCTCCCCACAAAAACCCCATCCAAAGGTCATCAGCCTCAAAGATTGAAGGTAGATAAATCCATGAAGATGAGGAAACACCAGCACAAAAACACTGAAAACTCCAAAAACCAGAATGCCTTTTCTCCTTCAAATGATTGCAATTCCTCTCCAACAAGGGCACAAACTGGATGGAGAATGAGATAGATAAATTGACAGAAGTAGGCAAATCAATAAATGAAATCCATCACATAAGCAGAACCAGTGACAAAAACCACATAATTATCTCAGTAGATGCAGAAAAGGCCTTTTATAAAATTAATCATCCCTTTATGCTAAAAACTCTCAATAAACTAGGTATTGATGGAACCTATCTCAAAACAATAAAAGCTATTTATGGCAAACCCACAGCCAATATCGTACTGAATGGGCAAAAAAGGGAAGTATTTCCTTTGAAAACTGGCACAAGACAAGGATGCCCTCTCTCACCACTCCTATTTAACACAGTATTGCAAGTTCTGGACGGGGTAATCAGGCAACAGAAAGAAATAAAGGGTATTCAAATAGGAAGAGAGGAAGTCAATTTGTCTCTGTTTGCAGATGACATGATTGCATATTTAGAAAACCCCATCCTCTCAGCCCAAAAACTTCTTAAGCTTATAAGCAACTTCAGCAAAGTCTCAGGATACAAAATCAATATGCAAAAATTACAAGCATTCCTATACCTCAATAATAGACAAACAGAGAGCCAAATCATGAGTGAACTCCACTCACAATTGCTACAAAGAGAATAAAATACCGGGGAATGCAACTTTCAAGGAACATGGAGGATCTCTTCAAGAAGTACAAACCACTGCTCAAGGAACTAAGAGAGGACACACACAAAAAAAATAGAAAAACAGTCCATACTCATGGATAAGAAGAATCTATATTGTGAAGATGGACATACTGCTCAAAGTAATTTATAGATTCAGTGCTATTACCATCAAGTTACCATTGAATTTCTTCACAGAATTAGAAAAAAATACTTTAAACTTCATATGGAATGAAAAAAGAGCCAAGTCAATCCTAAGCAGAAACAACGAAGCTGGAGGCTTCATGCTACCTGTTTTCAAACTATACTGCAAATCTACAGTAACCAAAAGAGTATGGTATTGTTACCTAAACAGATATATAGACCAATGGAACAGAACAGAGGCCTCAGGAATAATACAATACATCTACAGCCATCTGATCTTTGACAAACCTGACAAAAACAAGCAATGGGGAAAGGATTTCCTATTTAATAAATAGTGTTGGAAAAACTGGCCAGCCATATGCAGAAAACAGAATCTGAACACCTTCCTTATACCTTACACAAAAATTAACTCAAGATGTATTAAAGACTTAAATGTAAAACCTAAAACCATAAAGCCCCTAGAAGAAAACCTAGGCAATACCATTCAGGACATAGGCATGGGCGAAGATTTCATAACAAAAACACCAAAAGCAATGGCAATAAAAGCCAGAATTGACAAATGCGGTCTAATTAAACTAAAGAGTTTCTGCACAGGAAAAAAACAAAAAAACAAACAAAAAAAAACCTATCACCAGAGTGAATAGGCAACCTACAGGATGGGAGAAAATTTTTGCAATCCATCCATATGACAAATGTCTAATATCCAGAATCTATAAGGAACTTAAGAAAAAAACCAAACAACCTCATCAAAAAGTGGGTGAAGGATATGAACAGACACTTCTCAAAAGAAGACAGTTATGTGGCCAACAAACATGGAAGAAAGCTCATCATCACTGGTTATTAGAGAATACAAATCAAAATGCAGTACAATGAGATGGTATCTCATGTGGGAATACACACACTTAGATATGAGAAATAATCAAAGCAAGAACTTCAGTAACTCTGAAGGCCAGAATGTCTGCAGACAACTGCCCCAGTTTTCCAATAAAAATGCTTAACCAGGCTGAGCTGGCTGAAATGACAGAAATAGAATTCAGAATATGGATACAGATGAAGATCACTGAGATTCAAGAGGATAATAAAATCCAATTCAAGGAAACTAAGAATCACAGTAAAGTGATACAGGAGCTGAAGGATGAAAGAGCTGATGTAAAAAAGAATCGAACAGGTCTGACAGAGCTGATAATGCAACACAGGATTTTTACAATGCAATCACAAGAATTAACAACAGAGTAAACCAAGCTGAGTAAAGAATCTCAGAAGTTGAAGACTGGTTCTCTGAAATAAGACAGTCAGACAAAAATGAAGAAAAAGAATAAAAAGAAATGAACAAAACTTCTGAGGAGTATGGGATTCCGTAAAGAGGCCAATTTTATGTCTACTTGAGGGTGGAGGGTAGGAGGAAGGAGAGGAGTGGAAAAGATCACTATTGGATACTGGGTTTAATACTTGGGTGATAAAATAATTTGTAAAAAAAAACCCCATGACATGAGTTTACCTATGTAACAAACCTTCACATGTAAACCTAAAATTAAAAGATTTTTTAAAAGACTGCCAAAAGGCTAGTAGAACTGATAAATGATCTTAGTAAGGTCTCGGGATATAAAATCAATGTATCAAAAGCAGTAGCATTCCTATACACTAATAATGTCCAGGCTGAGAGTAAAATACAAAACACAATCACATTTATGATAGCCACAAAAAAATGAAATAATAGAAATACAGCTGACCAAGGAAATAAAAGATCTCGACAAGGAGAACTACAGAATTCTACTGAAATCAATCAAAGATAACACAAATTAATGGAAAAACATTCCGAGCTCATGGAATGGAAGAATCAATATTGTTAAAATGGACATACTGCTTAAGGCAATTTACAGATTCGATGCATTCCTATCAAATGACCAATGCCATTCTTCACAGAATTAGAAAAAACTATTCTAAAATTCATATGAAATCAAAAAGGAGCCTGAATACTTAAAGCAAATCTCAGCAAAAACAGGGAGGTGGGAGGCATTACTTGCCCAACTTTAAATTTTACTATATGGCTACAGTAATCAAAACAGCATGGTATGGTACAAAGTAGACATGTAGACTAATGGACAGAATTTAAAAAAAAAACAGAAATAAAGCTACGTACTTACAGCCAGCTGATTTTCAAAAAGACAGACAAAAAACAAATGGACCCCCTACTCAGTAACTACGTACACTAGTCCATGGTGTATACATGGCACGCTTTCTTTATCTAATCCACCACTGATGAGCATGTAAGTTGATTCTATACCTTTGCTGTTGTGAACAGTGCTGTGACAAAAATGTGAATGATGCCTCTTTTTGATATAATGATCTATTTTCATTTGCTTATGTTCCTAGTAGTGCAATTGAGGGTTAAATGGGAGCTCTGTTTGAAGTATTATGAGAAATCTCCATAATCCTTTTCACAGTGGTTTGACTAATTTACATTCCCACCAACCGTGTATTAACATTTTCTTTTCTCTGCACCCTCACCAGCATCTGTTGTTTTTGACTTTTAAATAATGGTCATTCTGACTAGTGTGACATGATATGTCATTGTGGTTTTGATTTGCATTTCTCTGATGATTAGTGATGATATAGCTTTGTTGTCGGGGTAATATTCAAGGTTTGTTGTCCCATGACCACAGAAAACTAGGACACGAATACACCAGATTTGAGGTTAAGAGCGGAAATTTAATAGGCAAAAGAAAGAAAAGAGCTCTCCGCACAGGGATGGGTACTAGAGAAAATGGCTTGCTGCTTCTGCAGTGAAATGTAGAGGTTTCATAGACGAGTTCGAGGGGGCAGCATCTGATTTACATAGAGCACAAAAGATTGGTCAGATCAGGCATGCAATTTGCATAGCTCTTGAAGAAGCTGGCCACTCCACCCTAATATTTATTATGCAGATGGGTCCTCTACCTGGCCTGGGCCATGTTGCCTGGTTCTTTACTAGTGACAAAGGAAATGGAAGATGGAACCTCCATGTTGAAAATACCTGGCTTCCAGTTAGCCCTTTTTCTATTGGCACAGCTGCCAGCATTCACCCATGCAAGATTCCTGCTTGCTTATCTGTGCCTGCGGCTTGATTTTTCAGGCTGCTCTTTGTTGGAAAACAAGGTATTTGGGTCCCCTTTTGTTAAAAAGAAAAGCCTTGTCAGGGATTCCTTTATCCTCACTATCTGCCTAATTTCGTTCTAGCTCCTATACCGCTGGTATAACCGGCTAGCCATGTGAAGAAGCATTAAACTGGTGAAAGAATTAACTCAAGATAGATTAAAATTTTAAATGTGATACCTCAATCTGTAAAAATTTTAGAAGAAAACCTAGGAAATACCCTTCTCAACATCAGCCTCGGCAAACAATCTTTTTTGGCATGAAAAGCAATGGCAATAAGAACAAAAATGGACAAATCAGACCTAAGTAAACTACAGAGCTTACTCACAGCAAAGTAAACTATTAATGAAATATACAGCTAGCCTACAGATGGGAAAACTTATTTGCAAACTATGCATCTGACAAAGTTCCAATATCCAAAATCTATAAGAAATTTAAACAGAAGTGTGCTAACCTACCCTGTGTTAGCCTAACTGACTCCATTTTAGCTGAGAGCCAGACAGGCTCTATCTTAGCCTCCCCCTTCCCACTATCCCCCTCCCCTAAGTGCATGGCTAGGTCAAGCTGTACTCGAGGGAGCTCAGGAATGCACTTGCTGATAAGGTACTGAGTCAAGCCTTGCCATCCCTGCTTAGGCATGTGCCCACTGATAGTATGAGAAGCCCTACACCTGCAGCTGCTTATCTTTTAAATTTTGCATGCTCTGCTTCTGTAAAATTTGCTTCAGCTAAGCTCCTCCTCCCCTCCTTTAAGCAAGGTATAAAAAGAAGTCAAACCCCTTCCTCAGGGCCAAGAGAATTTTGAGCATTGGCCATCTCTAGGTCCCGGCAAATAAAGAACTGATTCAATCTCAGAGTGTGGCACTTTCTTCCAACTTGATTGGGTACAACAGAACAACAAGCAAAAAAACAAAAAACCTCATTTAAAAATGGGCAAAGGACACAAACAGACTTCTTAAAAGAAGACATGCAAGTAGGCAACAAGCATATTAAAAAACACTTATCATCACTAATCATCAGAGAAACTCAAATCAAAACCCCAGTGACATACCATCTCACACTAGTCAGAATGGCCACTATTTAAAAGTCAAAAAACAGCAGATGCTTGTGAGGGTGCAGAAAAAAGAAAATGCTAATACACTGTTGGTGGGAATGTAAATTAGTCTAACCACTGTGGAAAGCAATATGCAGATTTCTCAAAATACTTCAAACAGAGCTACCATTTGATCCTCAATTGCACTTCTGGGAATATAAGCAAATAAAAACAGATCAATAAATCAAAAAGATGCATGCACTCACAATTTTATCACAGCACTGTTCACAACAGCAAAGGTATAGAATGAACTTACATGCTCATCAGTGGTGGATTGGATAAAGAAAAGATGCCATATATACACTATGGACTAGTACATAGCCATAAAAAAGAATAAAACCATGTTCATTAGAGCAACATGGACAGAGCTAGAGACCACAATCCTAAGCAAATTAATGCAGGAAGAGAAAACCAGCTATTTCAGGTTCTCACTTATAAGTGGGAGCTAAACACTGAGCATCCATAGACATAAATATGGGAACAATAGATACTGCAGACTGCTAGAGGGGAGAGAATAGCAGGGAAAAGTGGTTCAGAAAACTACCTACTTGGGATTATACTGACTATCCTGATGCAATATATCCATGTAACAAACCAGCACATGTATTGCCTGTATCTAAAAATAATGCTAAAAGACAAGAAATTGGGAAAATTCTCCAGGACAATTGATTGGGCAAAGATATATATATATATATATATTTTTTTTTTTTTTTTTGAGATGGAGTCTCACTCTGTCACCAGGCTGGAATAGAGTGGCCTGATGTCAGCTCACTGCAACCTTTGTTTTCTGGTTCAAGTGATTCTCCTGCCTCAGCCTCTCGAGTGGCTAGGACTCCAGGCATATGCTACCACACCCAGCTAATTTTTGTGTTTTTAGTAGAGGTGGGGTTTCACCATGTTGGCCAGGATGATCTCGATCTCCTGACCTTGTGCTCCACCCACCTCAGCCTCCAAAGTGCTGGAATTACATGTGTGAGCCACTGTGCCTGGGCTATTCTTTGAGTCTTATCCCACAAGCACAGGAAACCAAAGCAAAAATGAACAATGTGATCACATTAAGCTAAGAAATAAACAAAACTCCACACAAGATTCTCTTGTCTTAGACTTTTGACAATTTGATTATGTTGTGCCTCGTAATAGTTTTTTCTGGACTGATCTTGCTTATGATTCATTTAGCTTCATGAATCTGGATTTCCATATCCTTCCCAAGTTAAGAAGGTTTTCAGACAGCATTTCTTTAAATAAAAAATATTTTGGCCTTTTTTCTCTCTCTTCTCCTTCTAAAGTTTCTATACTTTCTATAACATATTCTTGGTGGCATCTCAAAGGTCTCTTAGGCTTTCTTTGCCACTTTTTATTCTTTTTTTTTTCTTTTTTTGCTCTAATTTGTTAATTTTAAATGACACTCTTGAGTTCACTAATTCCTCTGCGTGATCGAGTCTGGTATTGAGATGCTCTATTGACTTATTTATTTCTTCCATTGTATTCTTCAGCTTCAGAATTTTTGTTTGGCTGTTTTTAATGGTTTATGTTTCTTTATTAAATTCTTATTTTATTCATGTATTTTTGTTTTAGATTTTTTAGTACTCTTCGGCATCTCACTGAGATTTTTTAAGATGATTGTCTTGAATTATCTTAAAAGAAACATAGATCTCCATTTATTTGCATCAGTTGATAAAGTTTTATTAGTTTCCTTTGGTGGTGTTGTATTTGTTGATACTCTTTTATTTGTTTATCCTTGCACTGGTGCCTGTGCATTTTAAAGAGAAAACATCTCACCCAGGCATGAGCACTTTGGGAGGCCAAGGCAGGTGGATCACGAGGCCAGGAGGTCGAGACCATCCTGGCTAACATGGTGAAATCTCATCTCTACTAAAAATACACAAAATTAGCTGGGCTTGGTGGCGTGTGCCTGTCTCAGGTACTTGGGAGGCCGAGGCAGGAGAATTGCTTGAACCTGGGAGGCGAGGTTGCAGTGAGCCGACGTCGTGCTACTGCAATCCAGCCTGGGGAACAAAGCAAAACTCTGTCTCAAAAAATAAAAATAATAAAAATAAAGAGCAGACATCTCTTTCAGTCTTTACAAGCTGGTTTTGGTAGGTTAAGACCTTCTTCCGTTAGGATCCTGGGCTGATGAGATTGCCTTCAGTATCATGGTTGAACGGGATTATAGCCAGGTCATATTGTTGCTTCTGGGTCCTGAGGGGGATTTTTGGTTCATGATCCTGTTACTAAGGCTTCTAGCAGGCTTGATCTTATTTAGTCCTTCAGAGGACAAAACTGGCTCTAGAATCATACTGTATGGGGTGGGGAGGGGATGAGGGTTCACTTCAGGGTCTGTAGATAGTGGGTCTATTATTATTAGGTGTATAGCTCGGGAAGAGTTTATCTAGTTTCCTGGGAAGGCTGCTCATGGGTCTCTGGGTGGGTTTTTCAGCGTGTGGCTGAGAGGAGTTAGTACTAAGTCACAAGGTTTCCTCAGGGTCTACAGCTGAAAGAAGTGTCTTCACGTGTATCTCTGGGGTCATAGATGAGTGTGTTTTCTGGCAGGTCTCTGGGCAGGCAGACTCGCTTCAGACTGTAATTGAGGTGGGCTGGAGCTGGCTAAGAGGACTGTTTCAAGATCTGAAATAAGACTAAGGTCAGTGCCTGTAGGTGCACTGATGATGTCTCTCTCCGGGTCCCTGTGTGGACAAACTGCTTTCTAGCACAGCTAAGAAGGGTTGAAGCCCTTTTTCTGGCCCATTTCAGGATCTGCTGTGAAACCTAGGACAATAGTCTCCCAGTGGGAACATGGATGTGCATGCCCTCCCTATGTATCCCTGAATTGGAAAGACTGCTCACAATCCACAGCTGAGAAGGGTGAGGTCAAGATTCGAGGCTGTTTCAGAAACTACTGTGGAACTAAAGTCAGCAAACCTCTACTGCTGACAGAGATGAGTGAGTCACACAGCAATTTCCTGTGATTGACTCAGGCCACAGTTGAGAGGGGTTTGAGTGAAGATTCAGGGCCATTTTAGTATCTTCTATGGGACAGAGGTCAGCAAGCATGCCCCGGGAGAACAGATGTATGTCTTCCAGGAAGTCTCTGTGGGTGAAGGACTGATCTCAAGTTGTGGCTGATGCTAGCTAAAGCCAAGTTAGAGGGTTGTTTCAGGATCCACACGGAGACTACAGTTGGTACATCTACCTCCTGAGACACTAGTGTGTGGGTCTCCTCCTGGACCCCTGGGAAAATGGTTTTGGCAGCATGACCAAGGCCTAATGGGGCTAAAGGCAAGTCCACAGGAGGATGGGTCCCTTTTCAGGTCTGGAGATGGAATCACCATTGGCAAACTGCCACTTGGGTGCAAATCTATTCTCTAAAACAACCCTCCTCCTCTGTCTTGGGTTCCACTGGCATTTTACAAACTCCTACTTGAATTCCGAAACTCCCTCAAAGGAACTTTTGTCTGTGGTTGGCTGGAAAATTATTGTTGCTGAGGGGTGTATGTGTGGGGGACCACCTATTCTGCCAATTTGCTGACTTTCTTCCAAATAAGATTTTAAACTTATTTTTTCCCCATACATACTTTGACTTGAGTTTTTGTCAATTACAACTAAATATTTCTATTAAAGTTGAGATAATTTGTTATGGCAGAAGATGAATAAATGAATAACATAATGAATAGCTGCTCAGTATTCCAATCTCTGGCATGATGATATATTTCAAAATTGATTAATGCTTTATCTTTCCAAGATACATTTATTTTTATCAAGAGCAATCTGAACATTAAATAATCTGCTTAAAAAAATAAAATTAAACACAAGAATTTAAGAACTAAGAGAAGTTAAGACTATAACTTTGGCAGTGATGATTTTTGTGCCAGCTACAATCAATTGAGTAATTACTGCAGTAATTTCTCAGGTAATTGGTGAAAAAGATCAGTAGATATCAGTTCATAATGTTACTATGAGTTTTAGAATGCTTTCCCATTATAATGGAAGTGACATAATAAAATAATATAAAGAGGTATGCAATGTTAAGATTTAGCAACCTAGTTTAAAAGATACTCTTAACAAGGTGAGCCTTGGCAATGTTTGTGATCAAGACAGAAAAAAAATTCTCAGAGGCACTTGAAAAATGGACCAACTAAATGACACTTTCAAAGTCAACCTTGTACTTTTAGTAGACCACATTATCCTATATTTTGGAGGTGTGTGATGAAATAAACTGATTTGAAATAGCCCATGTGTAGAATTTCCTGTTCAAACCTTAGTAACACGTTGATAAGAAATCTACTATTTCCACTCTTCACTCACTCTGAGTCTTCACGGGGCAGTCTGCAAAGATCACAGACACTGTTTGTTCTTGTCCTGGATTTATGCCTTTAATTTCACCTTTTATTACTCAACTATAGCAGGCCTTTTTATGAGACTAACCTGGCCTCTCCACTAAAGGATGTGTGACTTTCTGGGGACAGAAGGTATGTGTTGCTACTCTCGAACGCGCTACTAGCCTACCTCATTTAGTGGGTGATTATAAGTGCTCAATATGATGCATCAGAGCTTTAATTAATATACAATAAAATCAAAGTAGAACATTGCTGTCTTCATTTGAATAACTAAGGTTAAAAACCTAAAAAATTAAATATGTTGGAGGATTTCTTAAAGTTTTTAAATTATTGTTTGTGGAAAACTAGTAGGTCTGTTTAATATAATTTAGATGAAACCTATTAACATCACAATAATGAACAATTAATTTTATATTTTATAATCAGTACATCATGTAGCTTTGAATAATCATAATTGATATTTAGTTTAGCCATTATAGATTATTAAAATAAATTAATCAATTGATGAAAGCCAAATACAATTTCTCAGACACATAGATTAAATAAATAAAAGCGGTTTTTATTTTTAATAAAAATCAGAATGAGGTAGATTACATAAAATGCTAAAGGTAATACAAAAATCAAAATACTTTTTAAAAATTGGTCAAAATATTGCAAAGAAAAATGTAGCACACGGACATAGGAGACTTATCTGAAGATTTATTTTCCATGCTTTCACTGACATGAATCAGAGACAGTAACATAACAATTGTTACTATATAATAATCAAAAAGCTAACGCTTATTGAGAACTTTAAGTGCCAGGTTGAGTGGTAAATGTTTTACATGCAACGTTTTATGTGTTCTTATTCCCGGTTTAGATTAACAATCTGGGTTATTAAACACAGAATAACTTTTTAAAGGTCACACATTATAAGTGTCAAAGCCAGAATTAATTCTAGATCTCACTGACTCCAGAGCCATTGACTAAACGATTTAATTACATTACCTGAAATTTTACAAGTGCTTATACAACTAACGTAGCCATTACTCACTTTGGCAACCGTAAAATGTTTCTATAAGTTTAAATGAAATGTGCTTTAACATAAATTACCTATACTTTCGTTTATCATTTTATGGTTTATAGTTTATCCAGGAAATAACTTGCCAACACTTCCATCAGGTAAGTATTAGCAGTTTTTGTAGTGTTTGTAACACTGTTTAGGTTATGAATAACTTAACTGTTGCATAAGATTTTCCGATATATACAAATATTGAAATTTTCAATAATTTCTTAAAATGTTTCAGCCATTAAGAGAAACCCATTTAATACCCCATCAATTTTAATAAATACGTGTACATTACTAAATAAAACGTATTTATTGCAAGAATATATATATATCACCCTTACTATTAATCATGTGCAGATCACATAGTCTAAACATTACTGGATTTCAAAATTAAAATAAAAAATGAGTGCAGAAGTATCTATACTACAACATTTTAATTTTTAATACAAGTTGTGTTTGGTATTATGTTAAAATATATCTGTGGCATCAGACATTAACTAAGAAATATCTTTTCATTCCTGAACTTCTTTATTCCTTACTAATGTATTGCTTCTCATTGCCCCAGCAATAATATTTTGTCAAATGTAGAAAATCTTTTTTTTTTTGAGATGGAGTTCCACTCTGTCACCCAGGCTGGCGTGCAATGGCGCAATCTCAGCTCACTGCAACCTCCACCTCCAGGGTTCAAGCAGTTCCTCAGTCTCAGCTTCCCTAGTAGCTTGAACTACAAGTGCATGTCACCACGCCCAGCTAATTTTTGTATTTTTAGGAGAGATGAGGTTTCACCATATTGGCCAGGCTGGTCTTGAACTCCTGACCTTGTGATCAGCCCACCTTGGCCTCTCAAAGTGTTGAGATTACAGGCATGACCCACTACGAGCTTGGCCCTAGAAAAATCTTAAAAAAAAGCCAGGCGCGGTGGCTCAAGCCTGTAATCCCAGCACTTTGGGAGGCCGAGGCGGGTGGATCACGAGGTCAACAGATCGAGACCATCCTGGTCAACATGGTGAAACCCCGTCTCTACTAAAAATACAAAAAATTACCTGGGCATGGTGGCGCGTGCCTGTAATCCCAGCTACTCAGGAGGCTGTGGCAGGAGAATTGCCTGAACCCAGGAGGCGGAGGTTGCGGTGAGCCGAGATCGCACCATTGCACTCCAGCCTGGGTAACAAGAGCGAAACTCCGTCTCAAACAAAACAAAACAAAACCAAACAAACAAACAAACAAAAAAAAAAACTATTTCCCATAAGAAGCTTGTTTAAGCTGGAAGAAAATTAGAGAAAGAACTTTAGATTCTTCAATGCAAAATTAGCTCTAATACTCATTCTCCACCTCACCCTTTTAACTGCGCTAGAGAGCTTGTATACAAACCATTTATTAACTTCTTAACTACTCTTATTATACAGCACAGTCCCTGACATCACACACTGCAAAGATGGATCACCAAGGAGTGATCTACTCCGACCTGAATCTGCCCCCAAAGCCAAAGAGGCAGCAACGAACACCTAAGAGCAAAGAAAGCTCAATTTTAGTAACTGAACAGGAAATAACCTATGCGGAATTAAACCTTCAAACAGCTTCTCAGGATTTTCAAGGGAATGACAAAACCTATCACTGCAAAGGTAAAGCATTGAAAAGCTCCTCAGTATAACAGTCTAGGATGTGCAGCTTGGGGTACAGGGATATGTGGGGAAAGAGCAGGGAGTGCTTACATATTTTCTATTTGCAAAGATCAGAATTCCAAGTGGAGACATGCGATTTCAATATAAAACATGAACACTGATTTAACTCATTGTTGAAATTTGTAGTCTTTGTCCAATAATTCATGGAGCATTATTTTTCCTGAAATGCAATATTATATTATTCTGAAAGAAAGATTACAATATGACATGAGGGTTTGGGGCCCACGCTTCTCTGTATGATCCCTGTGCATTCAGGTTCTCTTGTCTGGGAATCTTCTAAACAACTGTATCCACCTCTCCTTTTGCCTGCTTCTCATTTCTGTCCCTGCAGATTTACCATCAGCTCCAGAGAAGGTCATTATTGGGATCCTGGGAATCATTTGTCTTCTCTTAATGGCCTCTGTGATAACGATAGTTGTTATTCCCTGTAAGTCTATTTTAGAAGATTACAAGGAAAATTCTCTCATTAATAATTGAATATGCCCCTAAACATTTCATATTTTCAGGGAATAGTATTCTCATTGTAATGTATATATTTGGACTAAATGTGGAATGGTTATTCTGAATTTGTCAAAGAATAAATGAAAGAATGATTGTTGAAAGCATTTCCTTCTGATTCAATTGTGTGTATATATTTTTATTTCATAACTCAAAAATGAAGGGGTCTGAAAAATCTTTCTGAGAAAAGAAATTAATTTTTGAAAGTAGTTAAATCACAAACTATAAGAACTATACGAGATGGTGAAATTTGGTTCTTTAGGTCTTTGAAATACTTTTGTAAAAAAACCATAATTACTTTATCAAAATTTTTCCTAAAATCAATTTTATTCTATATTATTCTAACTCTAAATAATATAACGAATTTCAAACAAAAACTAAAATTTTTCTGATTGATTTAGATGCTAATTTTTACAGATTACTTTATTTTTTTCTAGCTACATTAACACAGAAGCACAACAATTCTTCCCTGAATACAAGAACTCAGAAAGGTACATAATAATTTTTAAAGTTCTAATATTGTACAGTTTTCTCGATCTTAGGCTGTGCAAAAATAGAATTTGGGGGCTAAGCGCAGTGGCTCATGCCTGTAATCCCAGCACTTTGGGAGGCCGAGGCTGGTGGATCACGAGGTCAAGAGATCAAGACCATCCTGGTCAACTTGGTGAAACCCCGTCTCTACTAAAAATACAAAAAATTAGCTAGGCATGGTGGCGCGTGCCTGTAATCCCAGCTACTCAGGAGGCTGAGGCAGGAGAATTGCCTGAACCCAGGAGGCGGAGGTTGTGGTGAGCCGAGATCGCGCCATTGCACTCCAGCCTGGGTAACAAGAGCGAAACTCCGTCTCAAAAATAAATAAAATAAAATAAAATAAAATTTGGGGTGATAAATAAGTTATAAAAATTGGCAATAAATGTTCATAAATAAAGATGAGGGTATTACCTTGTCATTAACTATAAGTAAAATCACTATACCTTCTTTTGTCTGTTGCGTTCAAATTCTTATTGCTGTAATATGATAAGATACAAGTTATTTACTATTTTTTTTAAAGCAGCTTGGTTTGTTCATTGATTTTCAAGACACGTATAGAGTGGATTTTTGTTTGCTGGTTTGCTTTATATGGGAACACAATTAGGACATGAGAGGCTGACCCTTTATTGTGCATGTGTGTATAAGTGACTGGGTATTTTAAAAGTATGTATTTACCAGCCTGTGAGGATGGATAGATATGTTGCAGACATGTAGCTTTATGCCTTTGCAAGTATGTTAAATAATTTTTATTTTAAAAATTCACATTGTTCTGGATAGTAATTCCTGCTCTTTATTTAGCATATCGTTGTGACCATTGTCCAGAGGAGTGGATTGTGTATTCCAACAGTTGTTATTACATTGGTAAGGAAAGAAGAACTTGGGAAGAGAGTTTGCTGGCCTGTGCTTCGAAAAACTCCAGTCTACTTTCTATAGATAATGAAGAAGAAATGGTAAGATGTAAATGTTTTAAACACTTTACGAAAAGCTTATTTCAGTCAATAGCATATTTGTAACATATTTGTAGAAATCATATATATATATTTAGCTTATATATTTTAAAGTCTGTGTAATATTCAATAGTTTGACTTAATGATGTTTTAAAATTTGTATACTGCTAATGTACTTTTGAAAATTTTCAGTTTTTGCTTTTCATGGAAAACCATGCTTCTGTAAATGCTTTGAACCCACAATAAATTTTGCTATCTAATTTTATCAAGCAAGATATGATCTGGTCATGCAGGTTGATCACAAAGTGAATGAACTCACGTGATACAAGTCAGATCAGAAAACAGAAGTTCCAGCTCCAGCAGTTCACCCTGTGCGTGCCCTCATCACTTATCCTGGCTCCTCTCTGAAACACTGTCTTGATTTATAACGTTATAAATAATGTTTGCCTGTTCTTGAATTTATATAAAGGGAATAATACAGTGTGAATTTTCATGTCTGTCTTTTCCACTCCTGTCTGATATTTGTGCAATTCCTTCATATTATTGCAGTTACCAGTCGTTTGTTACTGTTCACTGCTATATATATACAAAGAACACTAACAATCCATTCAGTCCCGTGTCTCTGGATGGGGAAGTGAGCCTCATGTCCTCAAAGACAAAGAGGAACCTGGATGGTGCACTGATAGTCATGGGGTCCCTTTGCTGATCCTCCTCACCCACACTCATCCTGGTGTCTATTGGTATCAGAAGGAAGCACTTCCTCTGGCTCCTAATTGGTAGCAGATCTCCTGGTAGATCATCCTTGCCTTACCTGGCGTTGTGGAGGGGACTCTTCCTCAATACACAGTGGAAGTGAGCTTTGCTGAGCCTCCTCCTTTTGCCAGGTCAAGTGCTGGGAAACAGCAGACCTATGTCACTTTCTTCTGGGTGGAGAACTTAACATGCTCCCTTGGACACTTGGTTGATCCCCAATGCTAGGGTCCCAGACAATTTCATCTTTCTCTTTCCAACTTTCAGAGTTCTCTATTGCTTTTGTCTTTCGTTAATCCCAGAGTTTAAGTTGTTTTTAGTAGGGAGTAGCAGAGAGGAAGTAGCAGAGAGGGACATTTCTATACCACCTGGTAAGGACCACTGTTATTCCACCAAACCGAATCAGATGAAAGTATAAAAGTGAGGGTTTATCTAGTTAAAGAAGGTGCCCAGAAAACCCAATCTGTAGCTTCTATGTCATTTATTTCTGAATGACAACCCCTCTATTCTCTTCTAAGTCTACAACTCTGAGAAATATATAGTACAAAAGTAGGTTGATTTAGTCACAGTATCTGGAGGAATAAATACACAGTATCAGGAAATTCATAAAGCCTTACTGTGTTTATTCTGTCAATTGGGGTAACTATAATATTGCAAGAATTAAAATTTTTTAATTAACATGAGAAGAATGAAAGTACTACTGAAGAGTTCATTTAAATCAAATTACAAACATTTATGAAAGTTTTTGGCCTTGCCAATAGTGGTTTTCAACTTTAATATATTGTTTTTATAATGTTTTCATAACTGTTATTTAAGTGAAAATTCTTTATTTGCTTTCAGAAAGTTCTGGCTGCCATTTCATCTCCCTCATGGATTGGTGTGTTTCGTAACAGCAGTCGTCATCCATGGGTGTCAATAGATGGTTTGACTCTCAACTACACGTAAGTTGTTTTGTATGTTGCTATATAAAAAAACACATATAAAGGATAAATTCAAAAGAACGATATGAATAAATTTATGTGGAATCATAGACATGAAGAAAGATGTAGAAAGTTAGTGAAATTGTGATATAAATATTTTACAATAGACCATCGTGGTCCATATATGTCTATCCACTCATTAGTCAGCTAGTACCCTTCTTGGTTATCAGATGGACCAGGGGTGTCCAATCTTTGGCTTCTGTGGGCCACATTGGAAGAAGTGTGTTGGGCCACACATAAAATACACTAACACTAATGATAGCTGATAAACTAAAAATAAATTGCAAAAATATCTCAGAACGTTTTAAGAACATTTATGAAGCTGTCCTGGGCCACATTCCAAACTGTCCTTGGCCACATGTGGCCCATGGGCCGCAAGTTGGACAACCTTGAGATGGATGACAGGAAATCGTGGTGCTTGTTTTATTAAAAAGTCACCCTTATTTTACTTAAGAATATCCTCAAAGCACAAGAGTAGTGCTGTTGGCATATTGCTACCATTTTATCAGTATTATTTTCATCCATCTCTTATTGTGTCTAATTTATAAATTAAACTTCATCATAGTTATGAACGTGTAGAGAAAACATAATCTCTCTGTAGGTTCTGTACTATCAGCTGTTTCAGGCATTCAATGGCATCTTGAAACATATCCCCCATGGATGAAGGAGAACAACTCTATTACGTTTTTAGAATAATAACATTTGCTAATATTATATGAAAAAGTTTATTACCCTTTTCCATGAAATTATTTTCTTACAGTACATGGAAAATGCTCTTGTCTCGTGAATCATTTGCATAAAATGTAATAGAATTATGGATTTTTCTCCATTACAGGATAAAAGACTCAAACAATGAGGAACGTAACTGTGCAATGCTGCATGTAGATGGATTTAAATCAGAGCCATGTGGATCTTCAATAATACATCATTGTAAGTGTAAGCTTCAGAATTAAAGCATCTGAGTTGGCAGCACATCAGATAAATTTTATATTTCTTAAAACAGAAATAATATTATGATTGCATAAATTTTAAAATGATGTTATTTGCTCCCATAATAAAAAAATTCTGAATCAATTATTGAAATGGGATGTGCACAATGACTAACATACAGCTATCCCAGCATTTGTGTTGGGCTCATTTTGCTCAACATGATGTTTGTGGCATTCAGCCTTTCTTAAAGGTGCATTTTATGTGAGTCAGTTTATATGAACTATCAAGAACAGGCAAACGCATGGAGACAGAAAGCAGAGCAGTGGTTGCCAATGTCTAAAGGAGATTAAAATAGGAGGTGGCCACTAATTGCTACAATGTTTCTTTGTGTTGTAATGAAAACTTTCTAAATTTCGGTAGTGGTGATGGATGTAACTTTGTGAATGTACCAAAAATCACCGATTTTTAATCATTATAAGTGAATACAATTTATGCTACATACATGAAACTTCAGTAAATCGGTCCAGGAAAAAAAAACCCTCCAATAAAAACGTTTGTGACTGCATTTATTCTCTAAAGTAATTTTTAAAGATTAGCTTCCTTATAATGTTGACGTTTCTAACCAATGTAAAGTGTTTCCTTCCACGTACTGTGTTATCTTTAATTTCTCTCTATCATATTTTGGGGGATTGAAGTCATACAGAAATGTAGGTATTTGACATTCATGCTTTTGTAAATAGCGTCCTGATTTTAGAATTCTCTTTAGTAATTTTTGTTGTTGTAAATTGAAATAAAATTGAAGTCATCTTGATTTTGTAACTACTTTTTCCACTGATTTTATGTATTTAAATCTATTATGTCAAGTATATTTTTTTTTCTGGGTGTTCTATATAAACAGTAATTTTATCTGCAAATCATCACACTTTTATTTTTTAATCATGTGCCATAACTTACTTTAATTTTAATTTATTTTCATTGGCCATAGTTGAATAGAAGGTGCAAAGTTCTGTGTATATCATATATATCATTTTTGGTGTTTTGGCAAAAAATACTTCAACATATTATTCATATTTATAAAGTTTGGTGTTTTTCTCATAGTCAAGTAGTTTTATAATATTCCTATTTTCTAACAATTGTTATTTTCTCAAAATTTCTATCAATTGTTGTAACATTTTTATTATGTTTGAATCATTTGGAATGATATATGTTTTCTTTTATAACATTTTATAAACTATCTTCATTTATTTTAAATGTTAAACTACTCTTTGTTTCTGAAATAAGTCCATGTTGATCATTGTATATTTCCCGTTATAAAGTATCAGTGCATATATGTTTTATCTATGGTAAGATTTATTTCTTCATCCATGTCCACAAGGATATTTGACCATGTTTTTATTTATAGGTATTTACTTGAAAGGTTTTTGTATCAAGGCTATCTTGGGAAGAATTTCTCTTTTTCTATAACCTGGAAGAATTTGTTGAGAGTACCGCTTTATTTTCAAATGTTATCATTCACTAGCAATGTCATCTGAGTTTGTAGACTATTTTTGTAGGAAAGTTTGTGTCTAAACTGAATTTTTTTAATACATGTCGGATATACTCAGATTTCTATTTGAGGTACTGCATTTGGTAATGCATATCCTCTAAGAATTTTCTATTTCATATAGACATTAAAATATAACGATAATATAGTTTCATTGTGTGTAAATGACTGTAAAAACCAAAACGGTATTTCCATATCATGTAGAAATAGGCCAGTTGTGGTGGCTCAAACCTATAATTCCGGCACTTTGGGAGGCATCACTTTGATACGTGCGCAGCCCTCATCAATGCTTAAAAATGTTAAATTTGGTACTTTTGTGGATACATTGGTAGGTATATATTTTTAGTAGTGTTTCATCAAATTTTAAAAATATTTTCAGTAAAAATACCTTTTGACTTGCTGTTCTCTCTATTGTAACATTATTCTTTAACATGATTTTTTACTGTTCATTCATTTCTTTCTTATATATTACTTGTATTTAATTTCAGCTTTTCTATTTTTAATTTCTTTTAGTGCATTTGCAGATATTTTAATTTTTCATGTCATCTTTTATAATATATGTGCATTGAAGGCAATCAGTTTTTATAAGGAGGACTTTTGTTCCTTTTCTTTATAATGCATATAAAAATTGTGATTATTCATTTTGGTAATTTCTTTCACCCATGTTATTTACACATGTATTACTGAATTTAAAACCATGTAAGGTTGTCAGATTATTTTTATTGACTTCTGTCATTGGTAAACTGTAGTTAGAACATTTTCTATGAAGCTGGAAATATTCTTCATCTTTGTATTCTAAGATGTGGCTAGTGTGCTGGGGAACTACTTTTGAATGTTATTTATTTTTTATTAATTAATGTTGAATTAGAATAGCTATATTTTAACTGTCCACTGGCCAAGCTTGGCAAGCGGTACTATTTTGAAATCATAGTCCTCTATTTTATACTAATATGCTTAGAGTTATAAGATTATGGTGTATTGGGAAAAATATCATGTGAAATTAAATGTGTGTATATGTGCATATGAGTGATGATTATTTGTCTAGTTCATATCTTTCTATAGGCTCACTGGCCTATTCGTGTGTTAGGCAGTGAGAGAAAAGTGTTTAAAATTCCATTTATGGTTGTTTACTTATTTACTTCACTCAATTATAAGTTGAACTTGCATCATTAGGTGCATGCAATGATAAAAATACATATTACTATTGGTTTGGAAAATTAATCTAACATTATGAAGCATGTTTCCCCAATTCCTGTAAAGGGCTTGCCTTATATTAAGACAGCACGTTACCTGGAGTAGTGTTCTACCAGTTTGTGATGGATAGTACATTTTAAAAAATTTTTTATCTTCATCTTTCCTTTTTTAAATATTTCAATTTTAATTTCAGTGGGCACATACTAGGTGTATATGCTTATGTGGCACATGAGCTGTTTTGAGACAGGTATTCAAGGCATAATAATGACATCATGTAAAAAATGTTATAACCCATCTCTCTAAGCAGTTATCTTTTGTGTTATAAACAATCTTATATGTGATTATAGTCTTTAGTTATTTTTAAATGTACAAATAAGTTATTATTTACTATAGTCACCCTGCTGTGCTAGCAAACACTAGGTCTTACTCATCCTTTTTTTTTTGTAACCATTAACTATCCCCATCTCTCTACTACCACCTTTCCACTACCCTTCTCAATCTCTGGTAACCATCCTTCTACTCTCTCTCTCCATGAGTTCAATTGTTTTGACTTTTAAATCCCTGAACTAAGTGAGAACATGTGATGATTGTCTTTCTGTGACTGGCTTACTTTATTTAACATAATGACCCCTTGTTCCATTCATGTTGTAGCAAATGACAGGCTTTCATTCTTTTTTTTATGGCTGAATAGTACTCCATTGTTTATATAGACCACGTTTTCTTTATCCATTCATCTGTCAATGGACACTTAGGTAACTTCCAGATCTTAGCTGTTGTGAACAGTGCTGCAACAAACATGGAGTACAGATGTCTCTTAGATACACTGATTTTCTTTGTTCTGAGAATGTACTTGGCAGTGGGATTGCAGGATCATAGAGTAGCTCTGCTTCTGTATTCATTTTTCTTTATGCTTACATGAAAGGAATGTCTCATAAAGACAGTTATTATAGAATATATACATTCCTTGCTTTTAAATTCAAATTACTCTATACTTAATAGATTATCAATTTCTAAAATAAAATTATGCATTTTATTTGTATATAAATAGTTATTAATTATAACTGAAGTTTTATTATACTTTGATTGAACATTACCAGGTGTTTAAATCTGTTGTTCCCTTATCTTTGTATATACCCATACAAATATGGGAGACATCTGTACTCCCATGTTTGTTGTAGCACTCTTCACAACAGCTAAGATCTGGAAGTTACCTAAGTGTCCATTGACAGATGAATGGATAAAGAAAACGTGGTCTATATAAACAATGCAGTACTATTCAGCCATAAAAATGAATGAAAGCCTGTCATTTGCTACATACATACATTTTTTTCAGACAGTCTCACTCTATCACCCAGGCTGCAGTGCAAAGGCACAATCGCAGCTAACTGCAGCCTCTGCCTTCCGGGTTCAAGTGGTTCTTCTATCTCAGCCTCCTGAGTAGCTGGGACTATAGGCATGCACCAGCACACCAGGTTAGTTTTCGTATTTTTAGTAGAGATGGGGTTTCACCACATTGGCCAGGATGGTCTCAGTCTCCTGACCTCGTGATCTGCCCGCCTCGGCCTCCCAAAATGCTGGGATTACAGGCATGAGCCACCATGTCTGGCCCATAATAAATACTTTGATTGTTTACTTTCCACATACAAACTTGTTAATGTAATACAATTTACGCCAAACCTGCTGGCTCCTTGACCTTGGACCTCTCTGCTCTCTGAACTGTGAGTAACATATCTGTATGGTTAATAAATGGCTTAGTTTGTGATATTTTATTATACCAATACAAACAAAGTAAGATTGCTCTCTGTTTTATTTACCAATTAGCCTGTATCTGCTCCCTGAATTCTAATTCAAATATTTATTTTAATGTTGGAAACTCTGTCATTAATACGCTATCTATTCAATATCCATTGAGGTATATCCACATAATTCCTTTACTTTAAGTCTTCTTTTTGGATATCCGAGTTTTCATTGGGAAGACGTGCTTAATCTAGTGAAGATATCTAAATTTTATTTGCTTTATTTAGAGTTAGTAATAACTAATTTATTCTAATTTTTTAAAATTCCTTGAAAGTCATTTTAGTTCATGTTACATTAAAAGTATATTTTCACTTCCGATTGACTTCCAACTTACCCATAACTCGCCGGAAACTAGATATTGTCATTATTTGCAGTAGTCACAGTAATACATATTTAGGTTCTGTGTTAGTCAGGGTTCTCCAGACGGACAGAACTACTAGGATACATGTATATATGAAAGGGAGTTTATTAGAGAGAATTGGCTCACACAATCACAAGGCAAAGTCCCACAGTAGGCCCTCTGCAAGCTGGGGAAGAAAGAACTAGCAGTGGCTCACTCCAAGTCAAAAGTCTCAAAAGCAGGGAAGCCAAAAGTGCAGCCTTCAGTGTGTGGCCAAAGGCCCAAGAGCCCCTGTAAAACCACTGGATAGTACAAGAGTCCAAAGGCTGAGGAACCTGGAGTCTGATGTCCGAGGGCAGGAGGAATGGAAGGAAGCATCCAGCACAGGAGAAAAATGAAATCCAAAAGGCCCATCAAGCCAGCTTACCCCACCTTCTTCTACCTGCTTTGTTCTACTTGCTCTGGCAGCCATTAGATGGTGCCCACCCACACTGAGGACAGGTCTTCTTCACCCAGTCCACTGACTCAAATGTCAGTTTCCTCTGGTCACACCCTCACAGACACACCCAGAAACAACATTTACCAGCTATCTAGGCCCTTCTTCAATCCAATCAAGTTGACACCTAATATTAACCATCACAAGTTCTGCGTGTGTTTGTGTGTGTGTGTGTGTGTATTTACATCACATATATATATATATATATACACACATCATGTAGAGTAAATTCTAACTACTCCAGTTATTTTGTGTAATTTCTGTTTTATTTTCATATATTTGTTGTGCCTTTGTATAAGCATAAACTTCAACAAAGTCAAATGCTCAAACAGTAGAAACCCTGATTATTTTGATTAACAAAGAACATGATACACAGTCATGTGCCACAGAATGATG
Organism: Callithrix jacchus; assembly: GCF_049354715.1. Lineage (NCBI taxonomy): Eukaryota > Metazoa > Chordata > Mammalia > Primates > Cebidae > Callithrix > Callithrix jacchus. The sequence goes on from NC_133510.1 coordinate 12,601,138, forward strand.
TTTTGGTCAATGGCAGACTGCACCTAGATAGTGGGCCCACTAGACTATAATGGAGCTGAAAAATTCCTATCGCTTAGTGATGTCATAGCAATAGTTGCATTTCAGTGTATTATTCACATGGCTGTGGTGACGCTGGTGTGAAGAAGTTACCGTGCTGCCAGTGGAGTAAATGTATAGCACACACAATTACATGCACTGCATTAAGTTTCATAATGATAATAAGTGACAAGGTTATTGGTTTATGTATTTACTATAGTATACTTTGAATTATTATTTTAGAGTGTATTCCTTCTACTTCTACAAAAACAGTTGCCTGAAAAACAACTTTGGGCAGGTCGTTCAGGAGGAATTCCAGAAGAAGACTTTGTTACCACAGGAGAGGACAGCTCACGTGTGTTATTGCCCCAGTGGGACAAGATGTGGCGGGGATGACGGTGACATTGATCTTGCTGACACTGTGTGAGCTTAGGCTAATGTGTGTGTCTGTGTCTTAGTTGTTTTTAAAAAGTTTAAAAAGTATAAAAAATATGTAAATGAAAAATTTTGAAAAGCTTACAGAATAAGAACATAAAGAACATAGTCCTTAAGGCTGTGCAATTTGTGTTTTAAAATAAATGGTGTTTAAACAGAGGCAGAAAGCTTTTAAAAAATAAAAACTTTAGAAACCAACAAAGCGGCAGTAAAGTTAATTGATTGTTAGCAAAAGAAAAAAGTGTTTCATAAATATAGTGTACCCTAGTGCACCATTTATAAAACCTCCAGGCGTGTGCGGTAATATCCTAGGCCTTGACTTTCACTTGCTGCCTGCTGACTGACTCACCCAGGGAAACTTCCATTTCTGCAGGCTTCATTCACAGGAAGTGCCCTATAAAAGGATGCCGTTTCTAACCTTTTATACCATATTTTTACTGTCTTTTTCTGTTTAGATATGATTTGGAAAACAAAAATTATCATTCTGTTCACTGCTTTTATTATTTACTACAGTAACATGTCGTACAGGTTTGTATCCTTGGAGCAATAGGCTGTCCCATATGACAGAGGTGTGTAGAGCTGTACCATCTAGGTTTATGTAAATACACTCAATGATGTTGACACAAGGATGAAACTACCTACTGATACATTTCTCACAAGCATCCCTGTTCTTAAATGAGACAATCACAGTATATAACATTATTTAATGGAAAACTCCAAGTGGCTGTTTGTAGCAGTAGTAGACATCAGTTCTTCAAACTTAAATAGAAAACATTAGTGAATGATACATTACGTGGCATCTTTAGTGAATAATTTTAGTTTTAATTCTAAAATGTGACTAAGCAAAAACCTAGTTTATGAAAATGTAATAAATATGTAAATATAAATACATTTACTTTTAATAGAAATAGATACAATGTAAACACAAGCATATATGCACATAACATTATTAACTTATTTTATGAAAATATATTACAATATATTTTACGGAAAAACATATATACCTAGCCAACATTAGCCATTCTGATGGAAGGGCAAATAATTCTGATTGCAAAGATGTAAATATGAATTTAAATTCCAACTGTTTAGATTTTAGAAAACCAAAGACTTGGGGTTTCTGAACTTAACCTATAAAAACTTACACAGGGATGGATATATTTTAGACTTATGTATAAACATTCCCCCTTTTCTTGATAGAAAGTAAATGATGAAAATATTTTATTTAATCTGACCGGATAATTTATAGCTTTTTTCCGATGTTCATATATACTTTTTAAAAAGAAATTTTTTTTGGTTTGTTTATTTTTGAGACAAGGTCTGGCTCTGCTGCCCAGACCGGGGTGCAGCAGCACTATCTCGGTTCACTGCAGCCTTCACTTCCAGGGCTCAAGTGATCCTATGACCTCAGCCTCCAGAGCAGCTGGGACCACAAGGAAACACAAGAATCCTCGGCTAATTTTTGTATTTTTTTTGAAGCGACAGGGTTTCATCCTGTGTGTCATACTGGCCTTGAACTCCTCAGCTCAAGTGATCCTGGAGTGCTGGGATTACTGACATGAGCTACCACACCCAGGCACTCATGTACCATTTAACTTGTGTTCTGAAAATCTCCGTTTTCTGCCTACCCCATTTTTAAGTGGGTGATATTTTAAAAATCTTTCTACCTCCCTTCAACTTAAGTTTTAATCATTTACAACAAGTATTCCTATTAAAATGCAGACAATAAGTCATGATTGGAGAAGGAATCAGTGAGCAATACAGTGAGTAGTTTGTATTATTTCAATCTCTGGCGTGGTGATACAGTTCAGTATTGTTTAACATTTTATTATTTCAAGAGACATTTGTTTTAATTAGAGGAATCTGGCTAACTTATATAAAGAAGAAAAATGAATGGGAATTTTAAGAACTAAGACGAAGAAATTAAGAAGATAAGTTTGAGAATTGATGTCAGTTACAATTAAGTTGAAAATGTAGCATTTTCTCAGAAGAGTGACAAGTATATTAAATTCCTATTGATAAGATTATTTAAATTTTTTATTATGACAGCGGTGATATTATAGGGGTATATGACAAAGTATGTAATGCCAAGTTTTAGGCACCTTGTCTAAATGTAGCAAGTAAATATCTAAGATACTTTTAAAAAGTTACAATATTTTAGTGTTTGTGACCGAGGTGGAAACAATTAACTGCATGTGTTAAATCTCTGTTCTCTCCTCATCTTGTTGACTATAAAAATAATTTCTAAGGGGTACTTGAAAATGGATAAACTACATGACACACTAGCCATCCAAAGTGTCCTATATTCTGAGGTGTGTGATGAGATAAAATGATTCAAAATAGCCCTAGTGTGAGAATTTCCTGTTCAAATCTGAAGTGACACATTGGTGAGGAATCTACATTTTCCACTCTTGCCTCACGCTGAGGCTTCAAAGGGCAGTCAGTAAAATCACAGATATCTCTTGTGTCTTGAAGAGGTAACCTGACCTCTCCACTGAAGAGTGTGTGACTTTCTGATGACAGAAGGTATGTGGTACTACTCTCCTGTTTTTCTACCAGCTCATCTCTTTTAGTAGCAGATTGTAAATACTGGATGAGATGCACCTGTGATAAAGTTTATGCAGGCTAAAATCAAGGTAGAACTCTCTTTATGTAAATAATTCAGGGTTAAAAATGAGCCAAAATGTAAAATATGTTTGAGGATTTCTTAGAGTATTCACATTACTGCCTGTGGAGAATCACTCAAGTACATGCATACATAATAATCGGTTTGCCAGTCAATGTAATTCAGAGTGAAACCCATAACCGTCATGACAATGAACAATTGATTTTGAATATTATAATCATTACCGGTTTAATTGTATATTACATGTGGGCCAACCTTTAAAAATAAATTTTTTAAAATGGATACATCAAATTGTAAACATCAAATACATTCTCAATCACATACCTAGATTTAATGAAAGCCGTTTTAATTTTTAATAAAAGCAAGAATGAAGTCATTTCCATAAAATACAAATCTGAACTTAATTATAAACAATTGGAAGACTTAAAACAATTGAATCAAACATTGCAAAAAAGATTTACCACACTGACATGAGACGCCTAATTAGTTATTTTACACGCTCTAATGCAAATCAGAAATAATAAAAGAGCAAATTGTGTTTAAAAATAATTAAAATATCTATTATGTATTCAATGCTAATATGTGCCAGGTTGTGTGTTTAGTGTTTTACATATTACACTTTAAAAATTAGATTAGTAAACTAGGTTGGTAGGCACTAATTTAGTAAGGTCACGCATTATAACTCTCAAAGCTAGAGTTAATTCTAGTTCCATTGACTACAGAGCCCATGACTAGATTATTAAATGACATTATCTGAACTATTACAATGACTTATACAGCCAAGGAGACCCTCACTGACTTATGCACCCACAGGAACTCTCTGAAGGTTTGGTTGGACAGTATTCTTCCACAGATGGCCCCCACTTTTATTTATCACTTTAAGTTTTCCTATTTTAGTCATTGAATCAATTATCAATTTCTTGTGTAGAAGAAGCAGTTAAAAATATATATTTAGTTTTCAATCGTATTTAGGTTATGCATAGGGTAGTTTTACAAGATATAAGATGTATTTTTTAATTTTTAATGATTTTTCTGATTTCCTAATTTAGAAAAAAAACCGTTTGACAATGCCTCATGTTCTATTGATAAATGAGTGTGAGTCACTAACAGCGTATTTTCGTATAAGTTGCTCTATATGCTAACAGAACTATTTTATCTCATAGCACACAATTCTTAACCATCAGTGAATTTTAAAACTATCATAAAATCAGTGTATTTTTAAATACAGCATTTTAATTTTTAACGTATGCATTCTATTTGTGTTAAATGTTTTTGAAGTATCTAACTTGAATACAAATATTTTTTTCATGAACTTAGTTCTCATAAATTTAATGTTTTTATTGTTCCCACTAGTCAAATACAGAATACCTCTAAAAAATGCCAGTTATATCGTAAGATTTTTGTTTAAAGCTTCAGGAAACGAGTAACGTAATTTTACATGGGTGAACAGCAAAATAAACATTACTGCTCAGCCCCAACACATGCAGTTTGCCTATACCAGGGATCCTGTCAAAATAGACACCATTTATATCTTCTTAAGTACAGTTATCACAGAGCACAGTCCCTGAGATCACACAACTGCAGAGATGAATAAACAAAGAGAAACCATCTCAGGAATGAGTCTGGCCCAGCACCCAAAGAGGCAGCAAAGGAGACCTAAGGGTAATAAAAGCTCTATTTCAGGAACTGAACAGGAAATATTCCAAGAAGAATTAAACCTTCGAAATGCTTCTCCGAATCATCAAGGGATTGATAAAACATATGACTGCAAAGGTAAAACATTAAATGCATCTGCCATATTATTGTTTTGGGATGTGCAGTTGAATATAAAAGGGTGGGGGGAAAGTAGGGAATAATTTGCACTTGTAAGAATCAGAGTTCATAATTGGGATCTAATACTCTAATATGAAATAGGAAGACTAATTTTATTCAAGCATTGTTCAACTGTAATCTGTGATCAGCAACTCATGAAGCATTATATTTCCTAAAAATGAAATGATATCTTCTGAGAGAAAGATTACTATAATAGATATAGATTTAGAGGGCAGAGTTTACCATTGTTTCCCTGTGCATGTGGGTTCTCTTATACGTAATCCTAATAAACTATCTCCCCTCTCTCAGTGCCTCTATTTCTCTCCCTGCAGGTTTGCTGCCACCTCCAGAGAGGCTCACTGCTGAGGTCCTGGGAATCATTTGCATTGTCCTAATGGCCACCGTGTTAAAAACAATAGTTCTTATTCCTTGTAAGCATATTTTTGTGAGATTAGAAGGGAACTGTTTACTTTAATACTTGCAACTGCCTCAAAATATTTTATAATATTGAGGAACAGAACTTTTATTTTAATGTATATATTTGGACCCAAAAGTATTAGAGTTATTCTGAACTTTTCACAACTACAAACAACAAAATAATTGCGGGGAACATTTTTTTTGGCGTGTGTAATCTATATATGTATGCACACACAAAGATAGATATATTTTCTGATTTCATAATTCAAAGCCACACAATAGGAGAAAAGTATTTAGAAAAATTAATTTTTGAAAGTGGATACATCAAATACTACAAGAGACGGTGCAGTTTTGTGCTAAAGTCTTTAAAAATATTTATTTCAAACATCTATCGCTTCATTTATTTTTGTTTAAAAAGTTAGTTTTATTTAAGATTGTACCCATTTTAAATAACACACAACGTGTCAAAGTAAGAAACTAAACTCTTTATGGTTTATCTAGATATTAGTTCTAATAAAAATCATTTTAATTTTTCTATTATAGTCCTGGAGCAGAACTGTTCTTCCCCGAATACAAGAACCCAGAAAGGTACATTTTGATTTTCAATGTTCTGATATTAGTACAGTTTATATTTTATGTCTGTTTTAAGGCATGTAAAATAACAATAGCATTACTGGAGAAAATAAGCCATTAAATTGATCCACAAATATTTACAAACAAAGACTATAAGGAAGCATTTCCTTTTCTTCAATAAGTAGAAATATTCACTTAAAATCATTCTGCCCTTTTTTTCCCAATTAAAAGAAGTTTCCTAGTGCTGTGAGATGATAAGAAATAAATAATTTTACTACCCTCAAAAAGTAGTTTTGTATCAGTGATGCTGAAGACATGTGTAGGGTGTATTTTTGTTTGTTGGTTTGCTTTATATGGAAACACAATTAGGGGATGAGAGGCCGACCCTTTTCTGTAAATGTGTGTATGAGTGACTGGGTTATTAAAATATATATATTTATAATCATGTAAGGATGCATCAATATGGTAAGTACATATATGTAAATTCCATTGTGAATATGTAAAATAATTTTCATTTTTAAAAATTCATATTGTTCTGCATAGTAATTTATATCTTTCACAGCACATCATTGTGACCATTGTCCAGAGGAGTGGATTATGTATTCCAACAGTTGTTATTACATTGGTAAGGAAAGAGGAACGTGGGAAGAGAGTTTGCTGGCCTGTGCTTCAAAGAACTCCAGTCTGGTTTCTCTAGATAATGAAGAAGAAATGGTAAGATGTAAATGTTTTAAACACTTTATGAAAAGCTTATTTTGGTCAATAATACATTTACAGAAATCATTAATATGTGCGTACATATACTTAGCTGATATATTATCAAGTTTATGTAATATTCAATTGAGTGACTTATTGTTTTAATTTATATACAATGAATGTACATTTATTTTCAGTTTTTGCTTTTCGTGGAAAACCATGCTTCTATAAATGCTTTGAATCCACAATGAATTTTGCTATTTAATTTTGTTGAGCATGATATGATCCAGTCATGCAGATTGATTGCAAAGGGAATGAATTCATGCCATGCAAGTCAGATCATGAAAGAAAAGTTTCCAGCTCCAGCAGTTCCACCCTGTGCGTGCCCTCATCACTTATCCTGACTCCTCTCCAAAACACTGTCTTGATTTTTAACATTATAAATAATGTTTGCCTGTTCTTGAATGTATGTAAAGGGAATAATACAGTGTGAATTTTCATGTCTGCCTTTTTCACTCCTATCTGATATTTGTGCAATTCCTCTATATTCTTACAGTTATTTGTAGTTTGCTACTGTTCACCGCTGTACTGTGCACAAAGAACACCAACAATCCATTCAATCTTGTGTCTCTGGATGGGGAAGTGAGTTTCACGTCCTCAAGGGCAAAGAGGACCCTGGATGGTGCACTCATAGACATGGGGTCCGTTTGCTGATCCTCTTCACCCACACTCACCCTGGTGTCTCTTGCTATGAGAACAAAGCACCTCCTCTGGTTCTGAATTGTAGCATGTCTCCTGAAAGATCATGCTTGCCAGCGGTATGAGCCTTGCCTGGTCTTGTGGAGGGGACCCCCTTCAACACAAGCAGGAATGAGCTTTGCTGAGCCTCCTCCTACTGTCAGGTCGGGTGCTAGGAAACAGCAGACCTAGGTCACCTTTTTCTGTCGGGCGGGGGACTTATCATGCTCGCTCGGACACTTTGTTGGTCCCTGATGCTAGGGTCCCAGACAATTTTCTCTTTCTCTTTCCACCTTTCAGAGTTCTCCATTGCTTTTGTCTTTCATTAATTCCAGCGTTTATAGTAGTTTTTAGTAGAGAGTAGCTAGTCCACACCACCTGGTCAGGATCACTCTTATTCCACCAAACCGAGTCAGATAAAAGTGAGGGCTTATCTAGTTAAAGAATGGTGTGGTGCCCAGAAAACCCAATCTGTAGCTTCTATGTCTTTTATTTCCGAATGACAACCCCTCAATTCCCTTCCAAGTCTCCAGCTCTGAGAAATATAGTACAAAAATAGATTGATTAGTCACAGTATCTGGAGGAATGAATGCACAGTAGCAGGAAACTCATTTAAACCCTTACTGTGTTTATTCTGCCAACTGGGGTAACTATTAATTGCAAGAATTAAAATGTCCTTATTAACATGAGAATAAGAATAAAAATACTAAGTATAAACGTTGAAGAGTTCATTTAAATCAAAATTACACACACTTATGGAAGTTTTTGGCACTGCAAATAGTAGTTTTCAACTTTAATATATTGTTATTATAATGCTTTCATGATTGTTATTTAAGTGAAAATTCTTTATTTTCTTTTAGCGATTTCTGGCCACCATTTCACCTTTCTCATGGATTGGTGTGTTTCGTAACAGCAGTCATCATCCATGGGTGTCCATAGACAGCTTGACTTTCAAATATTATATGTAAGTTGTTTTGTATGATGCTATATTAAAAAAAAACACATATAAAGGATATATTCAGAAGAATAATATGAATAGATTTATGTGAAATTATAGACATGAAGAAAGATGTAGAAAGTTAATGAAATGTCCATATAAATAGTTTACAATGGACCATCGTAGTCCTTAAGGTCTACATGCTCATTACTCAGCTAGTACCCTTCTTGGTTATCAGATGCACAGGGGTGTCCAATCTTTGGCTTCTGTGGGCCATGTTGGAAGAAGAATTGTCTTGGGCCATACATATAATACACTAACAGTAACGACAGCTGATGAGCTAAAACAAAACAAAACAAAATTGCAAAAATACCTAAGAATGTTTTAAGAAAGTTTATAAATTTATGTTGGGCTGCATTTCGAGCTGTCCTGGACCATGAGTTGGACAAACTTGAGATGGACGATTAGCTAATTGCAGTGCTTGTTTTTATTAAAAAGTCACCCTTATTTTACTTAAGAATATCCGGCCAGGCGTGGCGGCTCAAGCCTGTAATCCCAGGACTTTGGGAGGCCAAGGCGGGTGGATCACGAGGTCAAGAGATCGAGACCATCCTGGTCAACTTGATGAAACCCTGTCTCTACTAAAAATACAAAAAATTAGCTGGGCATGGTGGCGCATGCCTGTAATCCCAGCTACTCAGGAGAATTGCCTGAACCCAGGAGGCGGAGGTTGCGGTGAGCCAAGATGGCACCATTGCACTCCAGCCTGAGTAACAAGAGCGAAACTCCGTCTCAAAAAAAAAAAAAAAGAAAAGAAAAAAATATCCTCAGGCTGGGCACAGTGGCTCTCGCCTATAATCCCAGCATTTTGAGAGGCCAAGGCAGGTAGATCATGAGGTCAGGAGTTTGAGACCAGCCTGGCCAATATAATAAAACCCCGTCTCTACTAAAAATACAGAAATTAGCTGGGTGTGGTGGCATGTGCCTATCGTCCCAGCTACTTGGGAGACTGCAGCAGGAGAATCACTTGAACCTGGGAGGCGGTGGTTGCAGTGAGCCGAGATCACACCACTGCACTCCCACCTGGGCAACACAGTGAGACTCTGTCTCAAAAAAAAAGAAAAAAAAAAAAAAAGGAAAAAGAATATCCTCAAAGCACAATAGTAGTGCTGTTGGCATATTGCTATACTTTTTTTATTAGTAGTTATTGTTGGCAATCTCTTACTGTGCCTAATTTACAAATTAAACTTTATCATAGTTATGAGTGGGTAGAGAAAACATAATCCATCTATAGGTTCTGTACTATCTGCCATTTCACGCATTCACTGGGGTTTTGAAACATATCCTCCATGGATGAAGGAGGACTACAGTATTGAGTGTTCAGAGTAATGACTTTTACTAATAGTGTTTGAAAAATTTAATTACCCTTTCTCATAAAATTATTTTTTTACAGTACATGGAAAACACTCTTGTCTCATAGATTATTTGCATAAAATGTAACCGAATTATGGATTTTTCTTCATTACAGTATTAAAGACTCAAATAATGCTGAACATAACTGTGCAGTGCTACATGTAAACGGACTTATAGCAAAGCCATGTGGATCTTCAATAACATATCATTGTAAGCATAAGCTTTAGAATTAAAACATTTGAGTTTGCAGTCTGACAGATAAATTTTATATTTGTTAAAATAGAAATAAGATGATTGAATAAGTCTTAAAATGAATCATGTTATTTGCTGTAATAATAAGAAAATTCTAAATCAGTTATTGAAATATAATACACACAGTTACAAAAGTCCAGATCTCCTAGCATTTGCGTCAGGCTTATTTTGCTCAACTTGATGTTTGTGGCATTCAGTCTTCCTAAAAGGTGCATATTATGTGAGTCAGTTTATATGAAGTAGCAAGAACAGGCAAACTCATGGAGACAGAGAGTAGAAGAGTGATTGCCAATGCCCAAGGAAGGTTGAAATAGGAGATGGCCACTAATTGCTAGAATGTTTCTTTGTGTCAGTGATGAAAACTTTCTAAATTTCAACCTTAGTGGCGTTGGTTGGAACTCTGGGAATATGCTAAAAATCACTGATTTGTAATCATTTTAAGTGGATGAAATTTATGCTGTGTGCATGATACCTCAATAAAGCTGTCAAATAAAAACAAACAAACAAACAAAACCTCTCATGTGGTTGTTTGTGACTGCATTTAATCCCTAAGGTAATTTTTAAAGATTAGCTTCTTGACTTTTCAATTAATATCATATTGTGTCCTTCAATGCACTGTGTTCAATGTACTGGGTTCTCTTTAATTTCTCTCTATCATATTATGCATTTTGGGGGATTTAATCATACAGAAATGCAGATGTTTTACATTCATGCTTTTGTAAATGGCATCCTGATTTTAATATTCCTTTTAGTAATTTTTGTTGTAAATAGAAATACAATTGATGTCTGCATTTTGATGTTTTATCTAGTTATTTCACTTATTTTACATATTTAAATCTATCATTTCAAATATAGCTTTTTCTGGATTTTCTATATAAACATCAATTTTATCTGCAAATAATCGCACTTTTTTTTCTATCCATGTGCAATAACTTATTTTTTCTACATTTATTTTCACTGGGTAGGGCTTTATATCCCTAACTGAATAGAAGGTACAGTCAAATTCTGTGTGTATCATATGTATCATTTTCTCATTTTGGCAAAAAAATTCAAAATATTATTCATATTTACAAAATTCATTTTTTATTGTATCGTTCTTATGTTGAAGCAGTTTTATAATATTCCTTTTTTAATAGAGTTTATCAATTGTCACATTTTTATTATTTTTTATTAGTTGGAATGATATATGTTTTCTTTATATAACATTTGACAAAAATAAAACTAGTTTATTTTTGTCAAATGTTAAACTAGTCTTTGTTTCAGAAACAAATCCATGCTGATTATTGTATATGGCCCCTTATAAAATATCAGTGCATATATTATATCTACGGTAAGATTTGTTTCTTTTTCCATGTTCACAAGGATATTTGACCTTGTTTTTATTTATAGCTATGTACTTGAAAAGTTTTGGTATCAGGCTATCTTGGGAAGATTTTCTCTTTTTCTATAATCGGGAAGCATCTGTTAAGAGTACTGGCCGGGCGCGGTGGCTTAAGCCTGTAATCCCAGCACTTTGGGAGGCTGAGGCGGGTGGATCACGAGGTCAAGAGATCGAGACCATCCTGGTCAACATGGTGAAACCCCGTATCTACTAAAGATACAAAAAATTAGCTGGGCATGGTGGCGCGTGCCTGTAAATCCCAGCTACTTGGGAGGCTGAGGCAGGAGAATTGCCTGAACCCAGGAGGCGGAGGTTGCAGTGAGCCGAGACTGCGCCATTGCACTCCAGCCTGGGTAAAAAGAGTGAAACTCCGTCTCAAAAAAAAAAAAAAAAAGAGTACTGCTTTATTTTAAATGTTATTCACTAGTAATGTCATCAGAGTTTGTAGGCTATTTTTGTAGGAATGTTTATGTCTAAAGTGAATTTCTTTCATACATTTAGGGTTTACTCAGATTTCTATTTGAGGTACTATGTTTTGGTAATGAGCATTTTCTAGAAATTTTCTATTTCATATGAAAATTACAATGCAATGATAATATGGCTTTATTGACAGTTTAATAACGGTAAAGACCATAATGGTATTGCCATGTTTAAACTAGAAATAATTTTATTTATTTATTTATTTTTAAGACGGAGTTTCGCTCTTGTTACCCAGGCTGGAGTGCAATGGCGCGATCTCGGCTCACCGCAACCTCCACCTCCTGGGTTCAGGCAATTCTCCTGTCTCAGCCTCCTGAGTAGCTGGGATTACAGGCACACGCCACCATGCCCAGCTCATTTTTTGTATTTTTAGTAGAGACGGGGTTTCACCATGTTGACCATGATGGTGTCGATCTCTTGACCTCGTGATCCACCCGCCTCGGCCTCCCAAAGTGCTGGGATTATAGGCGTGAGCCACCATGCCCAGCCTAGAAATAAAATATTTATGCCTTTTCAAAATCTTCTTTCTAGTCTTTTGTGACCATTCATCTTGATCATTTCTTTGGCCCATATGTTATTTAGATACATATTCCTGAATTTAAAACCGTATAAGAATCTCAGATTTTTGTTTATCGACTTCTATTGTAGGTAAAATATAGTTAGAACATTTTTTACAAAGCTGGAAATGTTCTTCATCTCTCTATAAATGTGGCTCATGTGGTGAGGAATTGGTTTTAAATGTTTACTTTTTAATAATGAATGTTAAAGTTTAATAGCTATATTTCAGCTGTCTCCTGGACAAGCGTGGTTAGTGGTACTATATTGAAATTGAGTATATATGTGAGTGTGTGTGTGAATGTGTGCATATAAGTGATGGTTACTTGCCTAGTTTAAATCTTTCTATAGGCTCACTGTCCTGTCTTGTATTAAGCATCAAGAGTCTTTAAAATCCCATTAGGATTTTTCACTTGTTCACTTTATTCAATTATGTGTTGAACTTGTATCATTAGATATATGCAATGATAAAAAATGTATTACTAATGGTTTGGAAAATTCATTTTCCATTATGAAGCATATTTCTCCAATTTCAGTAAATTTCATCTCGCTCACTGCAGCCTTGCCCTCACCTCCAAGGCTCAAGTGATCCTCCCAGTTCAGCCTCCAGAGTAGCTGGGACTACAGGCAGATACCATCATGCCAGCTAATTTTTTTTTTTTTTTTTTTTTTTGCGGAGACGGGGTTTTATCATGTTGACCAGGCTGGTCTTGAACTCCTGAACTCAAGTGGTCTACCTGTCTTGGCCACCCAAGTTGCTGGCATTACTGGCACCAGCTACTGTGCTCCAGTGCTCATGTAGCATTTAATTTGTGTTTTAAAAATCTACTTTTTCTGCCTCTCTATTTTTAGTGATGTTGTAAAAATTACTTTTTCATTTCTGTATAGTTTGACTTAAGCATTAGTCATTTACAACAAATATTCCTATTAAAATGCAGACAGTTATGACTGGAGAATGAATCGGTGAACAGTATAATGGGTGGTTTTTAAATATTTCAATCTCTGGTGTGGTGATATAGTACAATGTTGTTTAATATTTTATTCTTCCCAGAGACATATATTTCAATGAGAGAAATCTGATTATTTTTAAGAAACAGAATGAGGGAATTTTAAGAACTAAGGCAGATAAATCAAGAAGGTAAGTTGGGAATTTAAGTTTGAAAATCAATGTCAATTATAATAAAGTTAAAAATGTATTTTCTCAGAATAATTAGTGGCAAATACATTAAATTATTGGTAAGATTATTATTTTTAAAATTTGCCATCATATTAGCAGTGATACTATAGGGGTAGATGATAAAGAAGTATGAAATCCCAAGCTTTAGCCACCCTGCATAAATGCAGAAGTTAAACATCTAAGAGACTCTTAAAAAGGCATAAGATCTTAGTGTGTGTTTGTGATTGAGATGGAAACAATTAACTGCATGGGAAGTAGTCTCTGTTCTCCCCAAATCTTCTTACCTATAAAAATTATTTCTAAAAGTCTCTTGAAAATGGACAAACTATATGACATCCTAACAGCTCCGTCTCCTATATTCTGAGGTGTGTGATGAGATAAACTGATTCAAAATAGTCCTGGTATGAAAATTTCCTGTTCAAATCTGAAGTGATAGGTTGATGAGGAATCTGCTGTTTCCTCTCTTGCCTCACTCTGAGCCTTCACAGGGCAAACTGTCAGGATCACAGGTAACTTTTGTATCTTTAAGAGGTAACCTGACCTCTCCACCAAAGGATGTGTGACTTTCTGATAACAGAAGGTATGTGTTGCTACTCTCCTGTTTCTCTACTAGCTCATCTCCTTTAGTAGACAATTATAAATATTAAATATGATGCAACAAGGTAAAGTTAACACAGAATAAAATCGAAGTAGGACAATCTTTACATGAATAACTCAGGGCGAAAACCCAAAATATAATATATGTTTGAGGATTTCTTAAAGTATTTACATCATTGCTTGCAGAGAATTAGTCAAGTGCATGCATACAAAATAATAGATTTGTTAATCAATATAATTTAGAGTAAAACCCATAAATATTGTGACAAGGAAGAACTAATTTGAAATTTTATAATCATTATAGATGTAATAATACTTTTTATTTAGCCCAGACTTTAACAATCGATTTTTAGTGGATACATAAAATTGTGAATGTCAAACATAATTTCTCATACACATACTCAAATTAATTTAAAGCAGATTTTATTTTTGAAGAAAGCAAGAATAGTTGCCATAAAATGCAAATCTAAACTTAATTATAAATAATAGGATGACTTAAAAAAATTGAGCCAAACATTGCAAAAAAGATGTACTACACTGACATGAGACCCCTACCTAATTAGTTATTTTACATACTCAGTATGAATTAGAAATAATAACATTGTCAATTGCGTTAAAAATAATTAAAATATCTAATATATATTGAGAGCTAATGTGTGCCAGGTTGCACGTTAAGTGTCCTATGTACATTATACTTTATAAATTATTCTTCCTCACTCTAGATTAGTAAACTGGGGTAGTAGACACTAAGTAACTTTGTAAAGGTCATGCATTATGAGTTTCAAAGCCATCATTAATGTCAGGTCTCACTAACTACAGAGCTCATTGACGAGATTATTAGATTACATTTTCTGATTTATTACAATAATTTACACAACCAAAGTGACCCTCATTGCCTTTTAAAACAACCAGAGGATCCTTCTGAAAGTTTGAACCTGAAGTGTTCTTTCACAGATGCTCCAAACCTGTTTATCATTTTCAGTATTCCTATTTTAGTCATAAAATCAGTTACCAATCCCTTCTGTAAAATAAGTAATTAAATTTTCTTCAGTAGTATTCAGTTTATCTATTAGTTAATGTAATGTTTTCAAAGTATAAAATATTTCTTTAAAATTTTAACAATTTTTCTGATTTCCTCAATCATCGAATAAAAACTATTTGTCAACACCTCATGCCTATTTAGTAAATGAATGTAAGTCACTAACATAAAGTATTTTAGTGTTAAAAGTTACTCTATATGCTAACAAACTATTCCTCAATCTTTAGCACTCAATCCTTACATTAATAAATTTTTAAATTGTCATACAATTAGTGTACTTTATTTTAAATACAGTATTTTAGTTTTTTACAAAGGTATTCTATTGATGATAAAATATTTCTGTAGAATCTGACTTTAAATTAATGAAGATATTTATATTCGTTTACTTCTTAGCTTTCTAAAATGCATTGTTTTTTATTGTTTCTATTAATATTACGTCAAATATAGAATATCTCTTAAAATGACCTATTATATCATGAGATTTCTGTTTAAAATTTTAAGAAATTGGTGCCAGACTTTTACATTGGTGATCAGCAAAATGAACATTATTACTCAGCCCCCAACACACACAATTTGCCTATACTGGGGATTCTGTCAAAATATACACCATTTATAACATCTTAAGTGCAGTAATCATAGAGAGCACAGTCCCTGACATCACACAGCTGCAGAGATGAATAAACAAAGAGGAACCTACTCAGAAGTGAGTGGCCCAGGACCCAAAGAGGCGGCAAAGGAAACCTAAGGGTAATAAAACATCCATTTCAGGAACCGAACAGGAAAGAATTCCAGTAGAATAAAATCTTCAAAATGCTTTTCTGGATTGTCAAGGAAATGACAAGACGTATCACTGCAAAGGTGAAACATTAAATAGATCTTCAATATTATTGTTCTAGGATGTGCAGTTGAATACAGAAGGCTGGGAAAAAAATAGGGAATAATTTGCACTTGTGAGAATCAGAGGTCAATGTCCTGATCTAATATTCTAATATGAAGTCTGAGGCCTCATTTTATTCGGGTATTGTTCAATTGTGATCTGTGATCAGCAACTCATGGGGCATTATATTTACTGAAAATGAAATGGTATATTCTGAGAGAAAGATTACTATAGTAGATGTAGATTTAGGGGACAGAGTTGATCATTATGTTTCCCTGTGCATGTGGGTTCTCTTGCATGAAAATCTTCTCATCAACTCTCTATCTCCCTTCTCAGTGCCTCTATTTCTCTCCCTGCAGGTTTGCTGCCACCTCCAGAGAAACTCACTGCTGAGGTCCTGGGAATCATTTGCATTGTCCTGATGGCCACTATGTTAAAAACAATAGTTCTTATTCCTTGTAAGCATATTTTTGAAAGATTATAGGAGAACTTTTCCCTATAATGATTGAAAGTGCCTTGAAATATTTCACAGTAATAAGGAATAGAACTCTTTTTAATTTATACATCTGAACCCCAAGATAATACGGTTCTCTGAACTTTTCAAAATTATGACAGAATAATTATAGAAAACATTTGTTATTTTGTGTGTGTATAAAATATATATGTATATATGATACACAAGAGATGTGTTCTGATTTAATGATTCAAAGACATGTTTTAAATGAAAAAATATTTAGAAAAACAAACAAATTTTTGGAAGAGGTTAAATCAAATACTGCAAGAGATGGTGACGTTTTATGCTAATGGTTTTAAAAGTATTTGTTTTAAAGATCTCATTACTTTGTTTATTTTTATAGAAGAGTCAATTCAGTTTGATTTCAGATTGTTTCCGTTTTAAATAACACAGAATTTCAAAGTAAGCAACTAAAATTATTATGGTTTATCTAGATGTTAATTTTACTGGAATTACTTGAACTTTTCTAGGTATTGGGGAACTGGAGCAGAACGATTTTTCACTGAATGCAGGAACCCATAAAGGCACATTATGATTGTCGATGTTCCCATGTTAGAACAATTTGTATTTTGTCTCTATCTTATGACATGCAAAATGATAATAGAAATTTAGGGGAAAATAAACTGTAAACCATAGATGTTTATAAAACCATAGATGTTTATAGATGTATATGAGGGCATTTCGTTTTCTCCAATAATAAGTAGAAATACTCAGTTAAAATCATTAAACCCTCTTGTTGCTAATTAACTGAAATTTTCTACTACCATAAGACAATAAGAGACAAATAATTTTACTATACTAAAAAAGCAGTTTTGTTCAGTGATGTTTAAGACATGTGTAGGGTGAATTTTTGTTTGCTGGTTTGTTTTATATGGGAACACAATTAGGGGATGAGAGGTGGACTTTTTATTGTGCATTTGTGTAACAGTGACGAGGTATTTAAAAATACATATTTAACAGCCTGTGAGAATGTATAGATATGTTGCATACCTATATGTTTATAGCTTTGCAAATATGTAAAATAATTTTCATTTGTAAACATTCATATTTTCTGCATAGTAATTCATATCTTTATTCAGCACATCATTGTGGACATTCATTGTCCTGAGGAGTGGATTGCATGTTCCAACAGTTGTTATTACACTGGTAAGGAAGAAAGAACTAGGGAAGAGAGTTTGCTGGCCTGTGCTTTGAAGAATTCTGATTTGCTTTCTATAGATAATGAAGAAATGGTAAGATGTAAATGTTTCAACACTTATTAAAAGCTTATTTCAGTCAATATCGTATTTGTAGAAATCATCCATATGTTTATACATCTATTTACCTCATAGATTTTTAAGTCTGTATGATATTCAATTGACTTCATAATATTTTCTATTCATATACCGTTAATGCACATTTGATTATTTCCAGTTTTGCTTTTCATGGCAATCCATGCTTCTGTAAATGTTTTTATCCCAAAATAAATATAAAAAAGACTAAGCCTGTCATGGTCATGCATATTGATCACAAAGTGAATGGACTTGTTATACAAGGCAGATCACGAAATAGAAGTTTCCAGCCGCAGCAGTCCTGCCCCTGTATGCCTTCCTCACTTTTCCTGCCTCCTCTCCAAACCACTGTATTGACTTTTAATGTGATAAATAAGCTTTGCTTATTTATCATTTGTTTTTGAATTTACATCAAGTGAATCATGCAGTGTGTATTTTTTCACCTGTGTCTTCTTTTACTCCTGCATGATATTTGTGCAGCAATGCAGTTAGCTGTTGTTTGTTACTGTTCATTGCTGCATGATGTACATAGAACATTTACAATCCATTCAGGCCTGTGTCTCTGGATGGGGGAGTGAGTCTCATGTCTTCAGGGACAAAGGAGAACCTGGATGGTGCACGTGTAGTCATGGGGTTCCTTTGCTGACCCCTCTCACCCACACCTTCCCTGGTGTCTTTTGGTGTGGGAGGAGAAGCCCTTCCTCTGACACCTAACTGGTAGCAGGTCTCCTGTTCAATCATCCTTGCCAGTGGCACCAACCTTGCCTAGTGTTGATGGCAGGACTCACTTTCAGTACAGAGCAGCAGGAGGCTTAGCTGAGCCACCTCCTGTTGCCAGATTGGGTTCTGAGAAACAGAGACCTAGATCATTTTCTTCTGCTGGATGGGGGACTGAAGATGCCTGGACACTCTGTTGATCCCTGATTCTGGGGTCTCAAACCATTTTGTCTTCCTCTTTCCACCTTTCAGAGTTTTCCTATGTGTCTTTCATTACTTCCAGAGTTCATAGTTGTATTTAGTAGGGAGTAGCAGAGGAAAATGATTCCGTGTACCTGGTCAAGACCATTGTTATTCCACCAAAACCGAATCAGATAAAAGTGAGCGCTTATCTAGTTAAAGACTGGTGTGGTGTCCAGAAAGGCCTGTTTTTGTCCTCTGTGTCATTTATTTCCTCAATCTTTCAATTTCCTTCTAAACTTCAAGCAGGAAAGTTCCACTATGAGAACCATAGTGGAAAAGTACATTGATTTAATCAGAATATCTGGAGAAATAAATGTGGAGTATTAGGAAATTTATTTCAGTCCTTACTGAAGGATGGAAGGTCTGTCTTACCCAACAAGAGCAATTGTCAAATTACATGAATCACAGTTTTGCTTATCAAAATAAGAAGAATGAATGTACTAAATATAAAAACGAAAGTGTTCCTTTTAAGTCAAAATTACAAAAATTCCTAACAGTTTTTGACACTATAAAATGTCAAGTTTACTATTTTGTTTAATGTATTTATTTTGTTTTGAAAATTAAGCATCTTATGAAAGAATGTATCACTTGCACTTTTAAAAATTAATAAAAACTTAATGAAAGTTTGGAATTCAAAGAAAGCGCCTAAAAGTTAATTAAAACTTTTATAATTATTATTTAAATGAAAATTTTTTATTTTCCATTAGAAATTTCTGGCTCCCTGTCAGTTCTCTAATGGGTTGGTGTCTCTTGTAGCAGCAGTGATCATCCATGGGTGTCAATAAATTTGAACGTTTGAATGTCAACATTCAAATTTAAGTAAGTTTTTGAATGATTCTATTTAGTAGAAGAATATAAAAGAACATGTTCAGAATAACATTATGAATAAATTTAAGTGCAATTATAGCCATAAAGATGTTGAAAGTTAGTGAAATGTTGATATAGATATTAAGAAATATTCCACAATGACACTTTCTGTGGTTTTAGTGACCCATGCTCAACCACCGCCAAAAATAGGAAGGAACAATTCATGAGTTTTAAATTTTGCACTGTTCTGAGTAGTGTAATCAAATTCTTTATATAGTGTATGGATCTGTCTCACCTGGGACATGAATCATTGCTTCACCCAGGATACCTGCACAGCCGAAGTTCCCTGTGCATAAGTCATTTGGCTGTCTCAGTTAGGAGATCGACTATCGCAGTATTGTAGTGCTTCTGTTTAAGTCACTCTTAGTTTACTTCATAACGGCCCCAAAATGCAAGAGTATTTTTGCCGGTTATTGTTATAATTGTTCTTTTTTCATTATTATTAGTTTGTTTTCATCTCTTACTGTGCCTAATTTATAAATGAAAGTTTATCAGAGTTATATATGTATAGATAAAACACAGCATATATACAGTTCAGTACTATCTGTGATATCAGACATCCACTGGGGGTATTAGAACATCTCCTGAGACAAAAGGAATACTTCATTCAATTTTCATAATAACCAACTCATAATCATATGGGGAAAATATCAGTTGTTTCATAATGTTCTTTTCTTACACTGTGTGGAAAATGCTCTTGTTTCATGAATTGTCCCCATACAGTCTAATGGGATTATGGATTTTTCTCCATTACAGGATAACAGAATCAGATATCAGTAAACATAACTGGGCAATGCTGCACTCATCTGGACTTAAATCACACAGGTGTGGATCTTCACAACTATATAATTGTAAGCATAAACTTTAGAATTAAAGCAACTGAATTTGGAGTCTCTTCAGGCAATTTTAATTTCATAAAATGGAAATAATATTTTGATTGAAAAAGTTTTAAAATAAATTACGTAATTTGTTCTAAAAAAGAATGTTTCAAAATTATTGAAATGTAATATACACACCACCAAGTACAGATATCGTTGCTGTAGGTCTTGCTCTTTTTACTCAACATTATATTTATGGGATTCGGTCTTTCTTAAAGTTTCACAGTATGCAAGTGTGTTTATATGAAATATCAATAAAAGGCAATCCCATAGAAATAGAAAATGGAATAGTGGTTGCCAATGCCTAAGGGAAGGTTGGAATAGAAAGTGACTGTTAATTGTTAACAGTTTCTTTTGGGGATGATGGAAGCTTTCTAAATTTCAGTAGTGATAGTCATAACAGAATATACTAAAAATAACTGACTATTGCAATAGGAATGTTCTAAAAATAAAAATTAAAAATAACTGACTTATGCACATTAAATGGATGAAATTTATGCTGTATGCATGAAACCTTAATAAAGCTATTTTGTAAAAAAACTGGATTTATATTTGGGACTGAATGTGATATCTAAAGTAGTGTTTAAATATAAGATTTCTTTATAACATTGGCTTCTCTAATCAATATCATGCTGTGCCCTTCAATACATTCTTTTCAACAAATTAGTATTTTTACCTCTTCTTAGACAATGAAAAGATCAGACTCTCTTTCCTATGGTTTAAATATTTGTGTCTTCTCAAAATTTATATTGACACATCCCTATTTTGTTGTTTTAAGAGGCAGGGCCTTTGGGGAAATAATTAAGTCAGCAGGGCTTTGCCCTCATGGGTTGATTAGCGCCTCACAAAAAGGCTGTTAGGAACTAGCATTCACTCCATTTTCCCTTCTGCCACATGAGGATGTAGCAACACAGTGCCGCCTTGGAAGCAGAAAGCGGCCCTCATCAGACACCAAATCTGCAAAATGTAATGAATATGTAAATCTAAATAAATTTATTTCTAATAAAAACACACAACATGCATGTAAGTGTATATCATATCAGATTATTTAGGATTGTAATTATAAAAATACAATAAAATGTAATTAATAAAAATGCACATATAGCTAGCAAACAAACATAGGTATTTCAGATTCACAGTTTTGCAAATGGCATCCTTATTTTAAAAATTTCTTTAGTAATTCTTGCTATAAATAGAAATACAATTGAAATTTGCAAGCTGATTCTTATATCCAGTTACTTCACTGAATTTGTTTTAGCGCCTCACAAAAAAATGTAATACATTTTTTGTATTAAATGTATCATTTTAGGTGTAATTTATTGGGTTTTCTATATAAACAGGTATTGTGTCTATAAATAATCACACTTTTATTTTTTCTTTTTAATTGCCACATTTTCTCTTTATTCTTTTCTTTTTGATAACTGAAAAAGTATGGATACAGAATAGTGTATGTATTTACAAGTATATGTCATATAATGATACAAGCATACAATGTGTAATGATCAAATCAAGTAATTTGGATATGCACCACTTCAAAAATTTATCATTTCTTTGGGTTGGAAACATCTGAAACCTACTCCTCTAGTTATTTTGAAAAACACAATGAATTAATATTAAATATAGTTGCTTTATTATGCTACCAAACACTAGATCTTATTCCTTTTGTCTAGTTGTACTTGTGTAATCATTAACCAACATAGCTTCATAACCCCACACTATCCTTCCCAGCACTATTAACTATTGTTCTACTCTCTACATCCATGAGATCAATTTTAGTAGTTCCCACACATGAATGAGAACAAGTGATATTTGCCTTTCTGTACCTGGCTCATTTCACTCAACATCATGTCCTCCAGTTCCAACCATGTTGTTGCAAATGACAAGGACTTTATGTGTTTATGACTGAATAATATTCCATTATTATTCCACATATATGTGATCTAGCTGAACCACATTTTCTTAAGTGGGTAGTACTGCAATAAACGTGGTAGCTTTGATATCCCGATTTCATTTCTTTTAAATATATACCCAGCAGTAGGATTGCTGATCACATGGATGTTCTGTTTTGTGTTTTGAGGAATCTCCATATTGTTTTCCATGATGACTGTGCTAATTTACTTTCCCACCAAAAGTGTACGAGGTTTCCCTTTTCTTCACACCCTCATCAGCATCCGTTATTGTCTTTTTTATAGTAGCCTGTTTAACTGGGGTGAGATGATATTTCATTGCAGTTTTGATTTGCATTTCTCTGATGATTAGGGATGTTGTGCATTTTTTCATATACCTATCGACCATTTGTATATCTTCCTTTGAAAAATGTGTATTCAGATCTTTTGCCCATTTTTTAATCTAATTATTTGGTTTCTTGCTACTAAGTTGTTTGAGTTCATTATATATTCTGGTTATTAATTCCTTGTCAGTAGAACAGAGTAAAAATATTTTCTCTCATTCTATAGGTTGTCTTTTCACTCTGCTGATTGTTTCCTTTGCTGTACCAAAGCATTTTAATTTGATGTAATTTGTCCATATTTTATTTTGTTGCCTGTGCTTTTGCGGTCTCACTCAAGAATTTTCTGCCCAGACCAATATCTAAAACATTTCTCCGATGTTTTTTTTCTGATAGTTTTATAGTTTCAGATCTTACATGTAAGACTTTAATCCATTTTAGTTTGGTTTTGTATATAGTGAGAGATAGGAGTCTAATTTCACTCTTCTGCATATCAATATGCAGTTTTCCCAGCATTATTTTTTGAAGACACTATCTTTTTTACCAGTGTATGTTTCTGGCACCTTTGTCAAAAGTGAGTTGCCTGTAAACACACAGGTTTATATCCGGATTCGTTGGTCTATGTCTGTTTTAATAACCACAGCAACATGTGGTTTTGGTTGCTATAGCTTTGCAGTATGTTCAGGTAATGTGATGCCTCCAGCTTTGATATTAAGCTCAGAATTGCTTTGGCTATGCTGGATGTGTTGTGGTTTCATGAAAATTTGAGGGTTGGTTTCACTATTTCTGTAAAGAATGTCACTTGCATTTTGATACAGATTGCACTGAATCTGGACTAGCTGAGGTTTTAGTCTGAATGTTGATTAGAAGGCACAGAAAGGGTATATGTATATCATATGTATCATTTCCTATTTTAGGTAAAAAGTTTGCAACATTTCATCCATATGTATCAAGTTTGTTCATTTTTATTATATCCTTCTCACATTGAAGCAGTTTTATCATATTTCTCTAATAGATTTTATTATCGATTGTAACATTTTTTTGTTTTTGTTTTTGTTTTATGTTTTTGAGACGGAGTTTCACTCTTGTTACCCAGGCTGGAGTGCAATGGCACAATCTCGGCTCACCGCAACCTCCGCCTCCTGGGTTCAGGCAATTCTCCTGCCTCAGCCTCCCGAGTAGCTGGGATTACAGGCACGCGCCACCGTGCCCAGCTAATTTTTTGTATTTTTAGTATAGACGGGGTTTCACCATGTTGACCAGGATGGTCTCGATCTCTTGACCTCGTAATCCACCCGCCTCGGCCTCCCAAAGTGCTGGGATTACAGGCGTGAGCCACCGCGCCGGGCCGATTGTAACATTTTTATTATTTTTGGCATCAATTGGAATGATACATGTTTTCTCTGCATAATGTTTGTAAAGTACTATTTCACTTCTCTCAAATGTTAAACCAGTCTGAAATAAAACCATACTGGTCATTCTGCATTGCCTGTTCAAATTTATTAATGCATAGGAGATTCGACTGTGCTTTTATTTATACCTATGTTCATGAGAAGCTTTGCTCTTAAGGATATATTGGGAAGCATTCCACTTTTCTGTAACCTAGAAGACTTTGTGTAAGGATACTGTTTTATTTTTAAATGTCATTATTCACTAGTGATGCCACCTGAGTTTGTAGAATGTTTTTGTAGAAAAGTTTATGTAGGAAAGTCAATTTCTTTAGCACATAGAGAGGTTACTCAGATTTCTGTGTGTTGTATTGCATTTTGATAACTTGTATTTTCATGAATTTTCTATCTCATATGGATATAAAAGTATTCATAATGGTTTCATTATCATTTAATACCTGTAAAAACCATAATGGCTTTCCCTTATTTAATCTAGAAAAATATTTGTGCCTTCTCAAATTCTTTAATAGTCTTTTATCAATTTTATTAAGTCCTTTCAGTGAAAATACCTTCAGCCTCATTGACCCTCTCTACTGTAATTTTGTTCTTTGTCATGGTTTTTTTACTATTTATTGTTTTCTTTACTTCTATTTAATTTTAGTTGATTTCACCTTTCTGTTTTTATTTTTTGATACATGTTCAGACCATTTCTTATCTGCAATTTTTGTTGTAATATATGCTTTTAAGGCATATATTTAATCCCTAACTCAGAATATTCATATTTTTAAGTTTACATGAAGCTCTCCCAAAGCTACACTATATTTGCATAAGCCTATGCATTTTAACATAAAATTTAGAAGTTTGTTATCAATACACTGGCACTAGCTGAAGTTGACCAGTGGACACTTAAAATGTTTTTGTTTCAAATTCTTATTTTTCACTGTCATTTTTTAGGCCCACATACTAGGGATTGTCCTTGTGAATTGCATAGCTTGGTTGTCAGCCAATATATTATTTTAAAAGGTTTGTTGAAACACCTTAAGTTAGTAGAGGTTCGACTCTGTACTAGTAGGGTGTGTGTGTGTGTGTGTGTGTGTGTGTGTGTAGTGGAGGAAGTGTTCATAACTTTACAATCTGTTCTCAAATCCCTTTGGGCTTTTACTTTTTACTGGAATCACCCTGATTCCTCTACACATATGCATATTTTTTTCAATAATCGAGAATAAAATCCCGTTATTTATGACAATATGGATGAACCTGCTGGGCATTGTTTTAAGTAAAAAAAGGCAGATTCAGAAGGACAAATACTACATAATCTCACTCATATGTAGAATTAAAGCAAAAAAGACCTGATATTATAGAAGCAGATTGATCACCAGAAAAACACCATAACAGTGATCAACTGGAGGAGAGAAAAAGAGCGGGACAGGGCAAGAGCTTGGTCAGTGGGTATAAAGCCATAGTTAGGAAAAAGGAGTAAGTTCTTCTGCTCTATTGCATAGTAGGATGATAGTGGTTAACAGTAAGATATTGCACATTACAAAATAGCTGAAATAGAAGCTTTTGAATGTTCTCCACAAAGAAATAATAACTACATGAAGTGGATGGATACACTGAATAACCTGATTTGATTTTTCAATACAACATATGTATGTATTGAACATCACATTGTACCCCATAAATATGTACAATTGCAATGTGTCAGTTAAAACATTTTCAAAGAGTATGTAGAGAGCCAATATTATGAAGCCTGTTGCACTCTCATTTTAGAGCTCTGTCACCCAGGCTCTTGTTACTATACTAATGGCTGGCATTGTTCTTGCCCCAAAGGAGACTGCACCTCAGACTTAAAAAAAAAAAAAATGGGATTTTTCTCATTCATTTCCTACAAAATTCAGCACTTTGAATTGAAAAGCAGTAGTCTATTACCCTATATCCCCAACCTCTGGCAGCTAATTAAGTCTGTCCTTGTGGCAAAAAGACTGTTGATTTTCCCTGCCTTCCCCAAGCTGTAAAACTGCAGTTGTTTCTAACGATGTTGGGGTGTGCTGGGTGGGCAGGGAGGCACCGGAGTAGCGCTAGGTAAACTTACTACAAATTTGCTGCATTCTGTCTTGAATCCCTAGCAGTTTTTCCAGAAAAAAAAATATTTCACAAATGAGTATTAGCCTTTGATCAATTTCCAGAGGCTTGGTGTTGTTTTGTTAATTTGTCCTCATTCAGTTGTGGCAATACCCTTTTATGTGTTTCGTGTGTAACACTTATCTTAGTAAATTGAGACTGGAAAGTAACAAGAATTCGCTTTGCTATTACAAAATTTAAATTAGTATAATAGCTTTGATTTTGCATCTCACAAAATTTATTTTCTCATACAAATTCTCCAACTCTGCCATTAATTTTTTTATGGATTGCAGTCTCCCGCTAAACAATAATCGTTTGCAAGTGTGGCTAAATGGCTCAGTTTTCTTTTGTAAACACTAATCTTTTTGAGAACTTCTATATTTTATACCTAGAAGGAATAATATTAGAAAGAAAAGAGCAATATGTGAACAATTCTATAAATACTTGTTTCCATAGACAAATTATGTGGAAAATATTCAGATTTAGATATATAAATATTAATCTAAATAACTTGTCTATTCTTAAAAATACTGTTTTTTTTTTTAAATTACCAGTATTAGCAATACATTATTTTGTGTATTTCAGGTTTTCAATATCTTCAGAGAGGAACAAGAACTGTGTACATTTGAATTTTTACAGAGACAAACTTTTTTTGAATTTTGTTTGGAAATTCAAATATGCTTGTAAACACCAGCTAATGAACACTTGTGTATTATAGCTCACATAGGTTTGATATAAGGTAACTTCCACCATCAGTAAAGAACATATTTCTAGTTTCTTCAAAAGTCATACAATTACGTTCTCAGAGTTATTTTTACATCTTTACATTATTTTAAAAATTCATATCCAGATACATATTCTCTCTTTTTTTTGAGACAGAGGCTCGCTCTGTCACCCCAGCTGGAGTGCAGTGGCACAATCTCGGCTTACTGCAACCTCAGCCTCCCAGGCTCAAGCGATTCTTCGGCCTCCGCCTTCTGAGTAGCTGGGACTACAGGCACGCGCCACTACGCCCGGCTAATTTTCCATAGGGTTGGAGTTTCACCATGTTGGCTAGGCTGGTCTCAAACTCCTGACCACAAGCAATCTGTCCACCTCGGCCTCCCAAAGTGCTGGGATTACAGGCGTGAGCCACCGCGCCCAGCTATATTATTTCTTAAACACCTGCTATTCATTAAAATACATCATGTATAAATTATAAATCATATTATCAAGAACTATTATTTCGAAGTCCTGAATAAAACGAATATTTCTACTCATATATTCAGATGAATTAATTTTTTCTAGTCCTTGAAGGTGTTTTAAATGAGTTCAACAACTGTGGGTGGTCCTAGGACAGGGCAGTTTGAAAACCAGCAAGCTGAAATTGGTGAGGATGGATCTCAACGCTGTGACTGGCAGGCAGGAAGAGTTTTCATTCCAGAGTGCTGGAGCTAGATGCTGGAAGGCATGGGGCAGGCAACCAAAACCTGCTGGAGGGTAAATACCACAGGAAGTCATGCAAGCCTGCAGCTGGTAGCCGCAGCCAGAGGAGCAAAAGGAGAGAAAGTATGATTAAAACCAGGAAGAAAAACCCTTTCTCTTCCCATCTACACAGTGGCTTTTAGTGTCAAAACTTATCATACAAGCTGGCAAGGGAGAAAATTTATGGGATCTGTTTTGTTTATCGTAGAGCCGGGCAGTCAAGGATAGATTTGGAACTAAGTTGCAATAAATTCTTAAAAAATACACAAGGTTACCATGCACATACCACATATGTTGCATACCACACATTGGGGTACGCATGCATACCACAATGTTGCTGTATGACAGCTCTTTGGATATACCCCCTTCCTCAGAGAATGAAACCAACATTACATTCTAAATCTGTTCTAGTGCAGCATTGTCAATAATTCGTTCTGCTTTCCGGTAGAGATTGGTATTTTCGTTGGGAAATAGTTTCCTTTGTTAGTATCAAAGTTCCAGGTAAAAGCATCATTTGCTTCTATTGCATATGGCCCGTAATCATCTGTGTCCGTTCCTCTAGCTCCATTAATATCAAATTCATTGTCCTCTGAGTAGGTCACATTGTCTACTCAAAGCGTGGAAACCTGGCCTTGTTAGCCTCTTCCTTAAAACCCCTCAAGGGCTTTTTACTGACTACATGGTACTACTCAAAATAGCTTCGATTATCAACCTTTCTTCTCACTCACACCCTTTCCTCTGGGCCCAGGTTGCTCCAGGCTCTGTTTTTGTCTCCAGCTTTTCATAACTCCACTTAGTAAACCAACAATACTGGACTACATACAGCTTTATTTGTTCATTTTAATGTCTCTCTTCTATGTTTTTGAGATTTCTGTCTTCAGTCTGTTTTAACAACATTACCTTGATTTTACCTTGATTTCTAACATACTTTTTTTTAAAATTCTCCGGAAATCACCCAGTCTAGGACACCTTCCCTAACGCTGGACCTATTAGAAAATTGTCATCCATAATGCTATCATTTAAAACACCCAGAGTTTGTGTCTACCACAGTGAATTACATACTAATTTAAAACCATATACTTCTGTGTATGCCTTAAATAGAGGGTGAACAACTAGATGAAAGGGATTGTGCTTTACCCTTTTTTGAACTTTGTTTATTCATGGCCAATCAATATGCTTGCCCCGTAATAGATAAAAGCTCAACAAATCAATATAGAGTGATATTACGACAATATCAATTATTTCCTATTTATTTAGTAACTTTTGTTAAGCTTTGGTACTATTACTTCTATGTCTATGTGAAGGCAACATGAGCTGGGTGTGGTGGCTCATGCCTGTAATCCCAGCACTTTGGGAGGCCGAGGCGAGGCGATCACTTGAGGTCAGGAGTTTGAGACAAGCCTGGCCAACATGGTGAAATCCTGTTTCTACTAAAAATACAAAACTTAGCCAGGCATGGTGGTGGGCACCTGTAATCCCAGCTACTCAGGAGGAGGCAGGGAAATCTCTTGAACCCAGGTGGTAGAGGTTGCAGTGAGCCCAGACCATGCCATTGCACTCCAGCCTGGGAGACAGAGTGAAAAATCTATCTCAAAAAGAAAAAAAAAATGAAGACAACATTATTTCAGTGTAGAAAAACTCCAGGGCCTCTTGGCTAAGACCTTAAAAGGAGCATTGTAAGATTTTAGTTGTGATGTTTGTATCAGCCAAAGCATAATGCAAGAGTTGTACACTTTAAATCATTTGCATTTTGTATTCCTCTGCACACAAATGAAGTTACTGGGGATAAAGGAGGGAGAAATAAGTCAATAAAAATTTGACCACCTGCCATTAGGTACATAAGAGGGAAAAAAACGTGACTTCAGACATCTTGCCTTCACTCAGATCTACAATTAATGAGCCATTTTCTTTTGGGGGAAAAAAATGCTCTCTTATCCCTAAATCTGTGTCTTTAAGCACTTGTGGTAAGCAACACCAAATTCAAGACATCTTCAAAATGCTAGACTTCTTTGATATTTGAAGCACTGAAGTAAACACAAAATTCACTTGAATGTGAGATGCAAAAGTCGTTAAAGGCATCATTCCATTTACAAATGTGGAGATTATCACCATAGCAGGAAATGAAAGGTTAAATGGCAAACCAGCACGCAATCAGAGAAAAGTCACCAGGATGCTAACAAAAAATATGATGTCATCTGACCTGCAAGTCATGTGTGTGACTTTCTTGAGAACAAGTTTTAAAGGTTACTATTTATTTATGGCCATTTATGCACAATTATAAAGATAATTTATATCTTTATAACTCCAGTGGGAAAAAAACACTTTTCTGTTCCGTCATTCTATATAGATTGCAATTAAACAAGCAAACAAAAAATGGTGTGTCCTACCATGGATTAGTTAACATAACTTGTTTGCTAAAGATATTTTAATTAAATTGCTAAATTTTAGAATTATAGAAAGCTTCAACTGAGATGGGGCCAAAAAATCATTTAATCATTCCTGGCTTAGGAAACTGTCCCAGAGAATATTAATTAATTGCCAAGACAATGACCTGTTTTTCCTCCAAAGTATACATTCAAGATTTATGGAATCTTTGCCTTAAGTTTATATAACTATAATACACCTGTTGACATTATATATGTCTAACCCAGTATGTAATACCTACTTGAATGCAAAATAGGTTCTGGAAAAAAATATTTCTTAAAATATGTTTGCAGATTTTTAACCTTAGCATCAGTAATCATTTCACTTCTGCTTCAATGTGCCCACGCATGTCCAGACGAGACTGGGTGCATCACGGGGGTGTGGCCATAGACGCCCTGCGTGTCCAACAACTCAGCTCTATTTCTTCCAGTCCCTTTTATTTTCTTTATTGTCCATGTGAATTTTAAAAATTTGTCCTTTTTGACGTGTCTTTTGTCAATTTAAACACATTTACCAAAAAGTCAAGATTAAAAATTTTTTGCTTGGCAATAACTGCACGTCTTACACTTTCATATTTGGGCAAGTGTCCAGTAAAAAACACCTCTGACCACATCCAATTTTATAGCGTCACAGCTTGAGATGAGCATCCTGCCAAAAGCTCTGTTTCTCACCACAAACCTGCACTGTGCGTGTTAAGTCTTTCCTGTGTACCACCAGAGAGGGATTTTCTGAGGCCACAGTGTAAGTTAACTTACTGACCAAAAAGGCCAATTGATCGTTGGCTCTTCTCAACTAATGAACGTACTCAAATAGTTTATTGTGGTGATGCGTGTTCTCAAATGACTTGAGCCTAGGCTGTTTGCAAAATACTGTAACTTTTCTTCCAACAATAGTTTTTAAAAGTTGCATAAATAAAAAACTTAGAAACTTCTATATGAAGTTTGATCAGTTACTTTCATAGTCAAATTATTCTTTCTGCTTAAGTTCATTTATGTTGGTTTTATTCCATTTATTAGAAAGTATTTTTTCTGAAAGCTACACCATGTCCTTTTGCAATTCCACACAGCATAAACCAGTACAAATGCCCAGAAAATCCCTAATAAGTTTACCATCATGACTATAGCAAAGTGAGCATATGTTCAACATTGAGAAAGAAATTCGAGTTTGAACATACTATTTATCTAAGTAACTGTTCTAACTTAACATACAGGACTCATTTTAGACTTCTCTTCTTTAAGAATCCTTTCCACACTCAGTTGGTTTAGGGACCTTTATATATGATAATAAAACTCTCCATGTGCTTAGCTTTATCATGGTATTTATTTCAAAAATCCTCTTGTAGGTATATCTTGTCACTTCCCTGTTGGTTGTGAGTTGCGACTTGAACTAAGTTAAATAGGTAGGATATTCAAATGGTCTTTTTTATCTTATTCCTATCCCCTTTACTCAATTTTGTATTTAAGAGAAAAATAATCTCTTTTTAATTGAAAACTACATATAAAAAAATAACTCTTCTTGAAACTGTGATTCAGGTTTTCCCCATAAAAAGCCTGCATTTACACATTTATTCATTTCCTTTTGAAAACCAAATAGTTGTTAAAATGTGGTTGCAAGAAAATACCAGCCTATACTTCCTCTATGTAGATCTATTTTTACTATATAAAATAGTTAGTAGAAAATGTTTTCTCTGCTTTCTGCTCTTAGTGTTGAATAAAAAAAAAATGTTTTCTCTTACATACAAAATTGAGTAAAGGGGATAGGAATAGGAAAAAAAGAG
Organism: Callithrix jacchus; assembly: GCF_049354715.1. Lineage (NCBI taxonomy): Eukaryota > Metazoa > Chordata > Mammalia > Primates > Cebidae > Callithrix > Callithrix jacchus. Next base: position 12,633,067 of record NC_133510.1, read on the forward strand.
CACCTGAATATAATTAATAGAAAATGTTGGTTAGCTGAAAAGACTCTTGGTATGTCAGAAAACAACATATGTTTTTCAACTTGTTTTATATTCACCTATCTTGTTTAATTTGGAAATTGTTTTATACTTATTCATTTTCTATCACCTAAACTAAAAAGTAACTTCCAGGCAGGTGTGGTGGCTCATACCTGTAATCTCAGCACTTTGGGAGGCCGAGGCAGGAGGATCACCTGAGGTCAGGATGAGACCAGCCTGACCAACATGGTGAAACCCCTTCTCTACTAAAAATACAAAAATTAGTTGCAAGTGGTGGCACATGCCTGTAATCCCAGTTACTCTGGAGGCTGAGACAGGAGAATTGCTTGAACCTGGGAAGCAGAGGTTGCAGTGAGCCAAGATCATGCCATTGCACTCCTGCCTGGGCAACAAGAGGGAAACATCATCTCAAAAAAAAAAAAAAGGAATTTTCATGTGGGCAAAAACTTTCTTTTGGATTGTTTGCTTTGACATTCTCAAGGCCTAGAAAAGTGTGTAGCAAACAGCATTTGCTAAAGAAAAAAAATGTTGAATAAATTTATGTCAAACTTTAACATATCACCACACGAAAGTTGTTTTCCTTCCTTATATTTCAGAGTTTTGGGATTAATAACTTTGGTTTTTGTTAAAATTTTCTAATCTGTTCATCTTATATTGCTTTAAATGATGTCTGATGTTGATATTTTAAATTAATAAATATAAATAAAATATATATTTAGCTAATCTTGCTCATTGGTATCAACTCATATATTTACTTATTTTTATGTATACTGGGGTATATATTTAAGTTTCTAATTCTTCTGCATATGATGTATATATGATAGATATTTAATTTCATATTTCTATGTTAAAATTTAAAATTTCCCTGGACTAATTTTTTTTAACTTAAAGGCCAGTGTGATAGTAACCCAGGACTAAATATTGAATAGGAGCTAATCTCTCACTTTATCTGCAACGTTACCTTATGTTTTTAAATCTATGCACATGACTTTTTCCTTTCTCAATTTGTCTACGTTCACATGTCACTCTGTCTTTGTGAATATGGTTTTAACACATGTCTCTATGCCGTAGAACAAGGCTCCCTCATTTTCTTTACCTTCAATATCGATTTTACTGGTCTTGACTTGTGTACTTTAATGTACATTTAGAATTCTGCTTTGTAAATAACACAGTAAAACCTGAGGTATTAATTGGAATTAAAGTGAATCTCTAAAATATAAAGGATTTTATAATTTGGCATCATTTAAATTCATCATTTTCGAGTCCTAAAATGTTATTAAACATAATGGAAAAACCACAACTACTTTTGCACCAACCTAACATTTATCAAACAGTAGGTGGTCCCATCTCTTTTACCAAATTAGCAATAACATTTTGTGTGGTGATAAAGTGCAAATACTGTGGTTTGTGTTATGTTTTTCCGCAGGAAGATGAGATTATAATATTTGTCATATCTTTCTCAAAGATAAAAATGTACTGAGTATCTCTACTTTCAATTCAAGATGAGGAATTCGGGGCATGTCTAAATTTTCTAGTTTTATAGAAGGCTTTTATCCACAAGAATCAAGATCATCCCTTTCTGAGCAGGTGTGTGTATGTGTGTACATGTGTGTGTTTATTCAATATATGAGGAACTATATTTCAATTCAAAAAACTAAAATATTTATGCTATAAGGTAATTCTAATTGTTTCTTAGGTGCTCGAATAGAGCTCCTGAGATAGAGAATGTTTATCATTTCTGGTGTATGTTCTATCACCTTATCTGATGATAGGTAATTAGGATATACTTACTGAAGAGTCAGAAGTTGTAATGTTGCCATAAAAAGAAGCTTTGTCTCTAAGCAAAACTGGAAAAATGAATCTATATTTCGGATTAAAAGAGTTGAGTTTCTATTTGAATTCTCAAATGTATGAGTTTTCTGATGTTTTAGGGGCAACCTTTGATACACATCTTTACATGCAAGGTGAAACAAGTCGTGTCTGTGCTTCCCAACTATCATAATCAAATGTGAAATAGCTTTTATTTTTTAAATCTAAGCAGTATGCATATTTACTAAATAGTTATTTTTTCTGGAAGCTCTGCTATGCATTACTAAGATGTTACTATATAAACATGTGAAATTAGTTTTGTTAATGATGATGGTGACAATGATTTGTTGATGATAATATGGGCATGTTGGATTAAAATGCACTAGGCAAAGACACTGAGCAAAAACGCATATAACTTACCTGAGTTTCGCTTGCAGAAAACTAAATTATCACCAAATAAAATAAACAAGTATAAACACTTGATCTTAGCTAAAAGGCCAAGAAGCAGTAAACAACTATAAAGAGAAAACTATGTGTGTTGTTATCTAATATCAGTAATATAAACTATTTGTATTAAATATCTCAACGTAGGTGAATTAAAATAGTCATTATATTGTTATGACATTTTGAAATAATTGGCAATTCTTTCACAACCAAGAGAAATGTATAAAATTAATTTTGCCCAGCTTTATGTGAATTGTTATTCCATTCTTTCCTTAGAGACATGCACAGGGGAAAAGTTTCTGCATTTTACTTTTCTATTCAAAATATTGTATCTCACCACAAGGAAAGAAAAGAAAACACCAATGCTCAATTTTTTTTTTATTCAGGAATCCTTTGTGGATTGAAGACTTCAGATTCTTTTCTGAGGTATAATTATACAATGGGGTGGATTCGTGGTCGGAGGCCTCGTCACAGCTTGGGTATGTTTTTTCCACTTAAGTGTGTAGTTTTGTTTTTATACAATTTTAAGATACTGAGAATTGTATACAAGCATATAAGGTATAGGCAAGCAATTTACTCCAATTCTTTTCATGTTCTATTTATGTCGATTTCATGTTAGGTTCATATTGTATTTTAAATCAAGTCCAAAAACTTAAAAAGTTTTTCCCTTTATTTTATTAACTATACTATGGTAAAGTCACTCACAATTTGGGACAGCTTGAAATCGAGGAAGAGATGTGGAGTCAGACTTGAATTTTACTCAACGTTGACCACCCTCTAGATTTGAAGTGGAGTCAATTACAACCTCTGTGTAGTTTCGTTTCTTTTTCCATCACATACAGGCATGAAACATTCCATATTTATCTTAGTAGATTTGTGCAATATACAAATCAAGTGACATGTATTTTGAAGTGCTTCTTATCTTAAAGGTGTTTATTAATTTATAACTTATTCACAGTTGCTAACATATTAAATAAGCTATATGATTTTTGCCATCTCTAACATTAAATTTCTCCATCCATAAAGTGATACCTACACTCTTTACTCCAAATGTTTAATAACTGAGTTAGATATTACATTTGCAAACAATGTCAAAGTGATACCTATACTCTTTACTCCATATGTTTAATAACTGAGTTAGATATTACATTTGCAAACAATGTCTAATTTTAGCTATAAAAGATACTTCATATTATCATTCACTTTGTAAAAGGCTTTCGTACAACAAACCCCTGTGACATAAGTTTACCTATGTAACAAACCTTCACATGCACCCCTGAACCTAAAAGTTTTAAAAAAGGCTTTTAAGTAAATATTAATCATCAGTAAATAATTAGTATTTCAAGAAAGTAAAATGATTCTTTAGGTATTTTGTTCAGAGGCAAGATTATCTGTCCTTGTTCCAAAGTGTTAGATCCTACTATTTTAGCCTGTGTATATCCTTCACTATAAAGAAAATTAGACACTCTAGTATTTACTAAGAGTTTACTAAATGATTGATGTCATTGATGCTAAGTTCATTATATTTTATTTTTAAAATACCCATACTTGATTGTAAAAGTATCCTCTTCTTTTTGATTTCTTTATTCTTTTGTGTGTTAGGAAACCGGGATGCAAAGGCTAAATTATTTGTGAAGTTATCAAGTTTGTATGTATGGATCTGTGATCTAAATACATGTCTTTCTCCCTACATCTGTCTTTTTACTGTATCAAGGCTCTTTCTTGTAATGTTACATTTTATGATACATTATGAATTAACTAATTTTAATAGTATATAGGATTTTGCTAACGATACTTTCCCATGGAATAAATATAATTTTATTTATATAGTAAAGTGTAAACATAATAATGTAGTCATATAAAACAAAAGTAAGTTCATGTTGTACTTTTAAAAGGATACTCATGGGAAGTACATCGATGGAAACAGCAAGTTGAATTTTTAAAATTTATGCCCCAAATGGCAGAAAGGTCTTGACTCATGTATACAAACCTGAATTCTTTTTCTCTAGCAATGAGCGAATTTCGTAATTATAACTTGGAGCTAGCAAAAGGTGACTTTTCGACACGATGGCAAAAGCAAAGATGTCCAGTAATCAAAAGCAAATGTAGAGAAAACTGTAAGTCCTGTGTTCCATTTGTCTTCTCTCAGTATATTAAAATAAATCTTGGAAACGATGTGATTAGATCATGACAACCATTCAGTTTACCTTCATGAGGAAAGTAGGAATAATACGAACTATAATATAATATTAAAATATATAATAAAATTATGGTATTAAAAGCTACTGAGTTTGGAATCTTATCATGCCCTAAAAATGATGAGCTTATTTATTAGGAGTTCCTACGAGAACACTGAAAAAAACAAACAAACAAAAAACTAAATAGAAATCAGAAACAGAAGAGAAAAGAAATTAAAAAATCTTCCAGAGATATGTTCTTAAACATTATAGAAGTGATAACTTGATTATTATTTATAGAATTGTGTCTGAGTGCAGTGAAGAAGATATGCTCTCCAAGGTCTATTTTCAAGGCAGAATATTTTTGATAGTAGACCTGTATATAGTTGGTATGAAAAAGAAGAAAACAGATGACCCTCACCTATTCATTTTGATTAAAAACTAAGAAATAAATTGTTGACAAATAGCATCACTTTTCCAGAATTAATTTAGGAATGCAAAGTGCTGTATGCAATAATCCCTCTTTGGACTGAAATTTTCGACTCTTAACCAAAATTTAAAACACACATGCCCTTCCACTCAGTAATTATCATTGTGGGAATTTATCCCAGATCGGGACTCAAAAATATGCACAGATGGGTATGAAATTCATCATTATTTCTAATAGCAAGACCCAAGAAACAAGTTAAATATCCACTGGAAAAAATTGAAAGTCTGTCAAAAATTAGATTCTGTCCAGAGTTGTCAGTGAAATACAGTGCAGCTATTTATAAACTGTATCCTTATATGCCATGATATGGACTAATCATCAGGATAGTCTTAGGTAAAAAAAAAAATACATGGGATATTTTGTATATTATACTTTCTTTAAAATGTATTTTTAATATGTAGTTAAGGGGAATGATATTTTTTATTCTTTTTAGTTGACATGTAATAATTATATATACGAATGGGATACAGTGGTATTTCCATACAACTATACAATGTGTAATGACCAAATCAAGGTAATTGGCACATCCATCACCTCAAACAGTTATCATTTCTTTTTCTACTCTCTACTTCTATGACCTAAAAGTCTTTATCTCCCACATATGAGTGGGAACATGTGGTATTTAACTTTCCATGCCTGGTTTACTTAACATAATGTGCTTCTGACTCATCCATGTTGGTGCAAATAATAGGATTTCATTCTTTTCACACTTTTTTATGACTGAATGGTATTCCATTGTGTTTCTGTGTGTGTGTGTGTATGTGTCTGTGTGTGTGTGAATACACATCCATATATACACATGTATGTATATATATACATACACACACATTTGGTTTAGCCATTCTTCTTTAATGGACACAGGTTAATTCCATATCTTGGCTATTGTGAATAATGCTGCAGTAAGCATGGGGATGCAGACATTGCTTCAGTATACTGATTTCCTTTCCATTGGACAAAGTGAGATTGCTGAATCATATGGTAGTTCTATTTTTAGTTTTCTAAGGGACCTCCATACTGTTTCCATAATGACTATACTAATTTACATTCCCACCAACATTAAATAAACCTTAGACTTTCCGTGAATCCTCACTGTCATTTGTTATTTTTGTCTATTTAATAATAGCTATTCTAACTAGGGTGAGATGATATCCATTGTGGTTTTGATTTTGGTCTTCTTGATGATGAATGGCATTTAACTTTTAAAAAATATATTTTGTGGCTATTTGTGTTTCTTCTGAGAAATATCTATTCAAATCCTTTGCCCATTTTCAAATTGGTGGTTGTTGTTGTGGCTGCTACTGCTATTCCTTGAATTCCTTGTGTATTCTGGATATTGGTCTCTTGTCAGAGGAATCATTTGCAAGTATTTTCTCTCATTCTACAAGTTGTCTCTTCACTCTGTAAATTGTTTCCTATTCAGTAAAGAAGTGTTTTAGTTTGATACAGCCTCATTTGTTTCATTTTGCTTTTGTTGCCTGTACTTTTGAAGTCTTATCCATAAAATCTTTGCCTAATGTCCTATGGTGTTTCTCCAATCTCTTCTAGTAGTTTTATAGATTTGGATCTTACATTTAAGTCATTAATCCATTTTGAGTTGATTTTTGTATATGGTGTGAGATCAGGGACTAATTTCATTCCTCTATGTGGATATCCAGTTTTTTCAGCACCATTTATTGAAGAGGCTGTTCTTTCCAGTGTATGCTAATGGTGTCTTTCTGGAAAAATCAGTTGGCTGTAAATACATGAATTTATTTCTGGGTTGTCTATTCTGTTTTATTGGTGTAAATGTCTATTTTTATACCAATGCCATACTGTTTTGGTTATTATGGTTTTATAGTATATATTGAAGTTAGGTAATGTGATGCCACCTGTTTTCTTCATTTTTGTTCAAGATTGCTTTGGCTATTTAGTCTTTTGTGATACCATATAAATTTTAGGATTTTTTTTTCTATTTCCATAGAGAATGTTATTGGTATTGTGATATGAACTGCATTGAATCTGTAGATTGCTTTGAGTGGTATGATTACTTTAATAATATTCTTTCAGTCTATGAACATGAGATATCTTTCCATTATTTTTGCATCCTCCTCAGTTTTATTCATCAGTATTTTTCACTGTAGAGAGTTTTCAAAAGAATGTTGTTCAATTTTCATACATCTGTGCAGTTTCCAAAATTCCTCTTGTTATAAATTTCTAGTTTTATTCCACCGTTGTTAGAAAATTACTTGATGTAATATTGAATTTTGAAACTTTGTTGAGACTTGTCACCTAACATGTGGTGTATCCTGAAGAATGTTCCATGTGCTGATAAGAAGAATGTGGATTTTTTTAGCAGTTGGGTGAAATGTTCTGTACATTTAGTTAGGTTCATTAGGTCTAGATTATAGTTTTACTCTGATGTTTCTTTTCTGATTTTCTGCCTGAATGATCTGTCCATTGCTGGAAATGAGTGGTTGAACTACCTTACCCTTATTGTATTAATCTATTTCTCCTTTCAGGTCTATTAATATTTGTTTAATATATCTGAATGCTGTAGTATTGGGTGCATATGTATACATATACATATTATATTGCTGAATTGACCCGTTTATCATTATATAATGGTCTTCTTTGTCTCTTCTTAGTGTTTTGACTTAAAGATTGTTTTGTCTAAGTATAGCTATGCCTGCTCTTTACTGGTTTTTATTTTCATGGAATATTTGTTTTCATCCCTATAGTGTCAGTCTATGTGTGTTTTTACAAGCAAAGTGAGTTTCTTATAAGCAATATATAGTTTTGTTTTGTTTAATCCATTCACTTACTCTGTATCTTTACTTGGAGAATTTAGACCCATTGCATTTAATGTTGTTATTATTGGTAGATAAGAACTTACTATTGCCATTTTGTTCCTTGTTTTCTAGTGGTTTTCTAACTCTTCCTTTCTTCTCGTCTTTCTTTATGATTAAGTTACTTTCTCTAGCAGTGTATTTTAATTCCTTGATTTTCATTTTAGTGTATCTATTACAGGGTTTTGTTTTGTGGTTACTATGAGACTTAAATGGCCATCTTATAGCTACAGCAATTATTTTATACCGATGACAACTTAACTTTGATCACAAAGAAAAGAAAAGGAAAAACTAAACAACTCTACACTTTAATTCCATCTCCTCTCACATGTTTATTTATGTTTGTGTGGAGTTACATCATTTTACATTGACTATCTCTTAACAAACTGTAGTCATTATTATTTTGATAGAGTTGTTTTTTGGTCTTCATACTAAAGATCTGAGTGGTTGATGCACCACAACTACAGTATTAGAATATTCTGAATTTGTCTGTGTACTTACTTTTATCAATGAGTTTTATACCTTCAAATGTTTTCTTATTGTACATTTGTATTCTTTTTTTCTGACGGAAAAACTCTCTTTAGCATAGCATGTAAGACAGATCTGCTGGTAACAATTTCACTAAACTTCTGTTTGCCTGAGAAATACCTTTTATCTCCATAGTGTTGATAGTTTTGTTGGGTACAGTATCTCAGTTGGCATGTTTTTTCCCTCAGCTCTTTGAATATGTCACCCCACTTCCTCTTGGCTTGTAAAGTTGCTGCAGAGAAGTCTGCTAACAGATGTGTTGAAGCTTCTTTTTATTTTATTTTGCTTTTTAAATTTTGTTTTCTTTAAAATTCTCACTATGTCTCAACCTTTGAACATTTAAATTTTATATGCCTTGTGGTCATCTTATTTGGGTTGAATCTGCTCGATAATCTTCGACCTTCCTATATTTGGTTATTCATATCTTTCTCTGGGTTTGGAAAGCTTTCTGTTTGTCCACAGCCTCCCAGACCAGTGCTGTGCCAGGACTTGCCCAAGGGCCATAGTTGCTGTGGCCAGCAGCCACTGAAATTTTCTGGGGACTCAAGGCCACTTTAGTCAGCTGATGATAAAGTGGGCTGAGGCTAAGTTTCCTCCTGCCTAGGCAGTGGACTCCCCTCTGGCCCATGATGGGTCAAAATACTCCCCATATGAGCACTGGTTTGAAATCAAGGGCCCTGCAGTCTCTGTCTTTTGCCGTGTTCCAATGTGGTGGGGCCAGTACTAAGTTCCAACACAAAGTCCCACACTGTTATTTCCCTTTCCCAAGCAGGCAGTTTCTCTCTAAGCACTGAACTACCTGGGTTTGGAAGAGGCAAGGCAAGGCCATCTTTTCTTACCTATTTAATGTGTTTTTTTCTTGTTATAATGCTAAAATCAGGGTACTGTGATAATTCACTTAATTTCTTGAATTCTTTTAAACATACTTTTTTGCATGTATAGTTATTTAATTTGATGTTTCTGTGAGAAGATAATCACTAAAGGGTTCTTCGCAGCCACCTTGCTCTTAATTGTTTTATGGTATACACATTGTTCTGCATACCTACTGATTTTTTCTCCTCTATTATTGCTTTGTTTATCTTTGTGGTTTGCTGGTTCTCTGTGGTGATAATGTTTGATTCCTTTCTCTTTCTTATTTGTATATCTGCCCTACCAGTTCAATACTTCTGTGTATTTTCATGATGATAGATATTATCCTTTTGCTTCCAGATATAGGACTCCCTTAAGCATCCCTTGTGCAGCTAGTCTAGTGGTGATGAATTCCTTCAGTTTTTGCTTGTCTGGAAAAGAATATTTCTCCTTTATTTCTAAAGGATAGCTTTGCTTGATACAGTATTCTTGTTTGGCAAAAGGTTTTTCTGGCATTTTGAATATATCATTCCATGCTCTTCTGGCCTGCTGCTGGGGAAAGTAGGATTGTTGGCAGTGGTGGCAGTGGGCCCCAAGCAAGTGGCTCTGGGAATCTGAGGGGCACATGCATGACTCTCTTTATGCTGAGGACACACTCCCTACTTGGCTGCATCACTTGTTCCCTGGACATAGGGCTCTTTATGGGCTTGATGCAAGGGTCACACCTACGCCACTGACTGGGATCACCTGGTGTTACTATGCTGCAGTCGTCTAGGTGGATTTGGTGGAATGTCAGCAGGGCCCCAGGCATGTGAAGATGCAGAAGCTATTGGGACCCAAGGATGTGAAGATGAAGGAACTGCTAGGCCCCAGAGCAGGGTGTACTTTGGTGGTGGCTACACTCTCAAACTGGTGCAGTTTGTACCCGAGAAGACAGGGGAGCCCAGTGTGAATTCCCACTCTGGAATAATGCAGTTATGTGGATTCCAGTCAACTCCCTATACTGGACTTGGGGCTAGTAAGGAATGCGGAGCTCTCCTATAGCTAGGATAGCAGGCATTTGTAATGGGAATGTGGACTTCTCGGGAGCTCCTGTTTGCCTTTTCTCCTCCATGGAGAGTCCCTCTTGGCTCCAAGCTGATCCTTGTCACCTGCTTCTCTTCCATTTCTGTACTATCACCCTGAGTGTCTGTGCCTTAGAGAGACTTGGTGCCTTTCTTGCTGAATTCCAGCATTCTCCCTTCAACACTATTCAATGTGTGGTTATCTACTCGTTGTTTTGGTCCTTCTTTGTGAAAGTGAGTGCTGGGTGCCTGTAGTTAGCCATCTTGATGATGCTTCCTCTTTCTTTGTTTATGTTTATTATCATATCTGCATAGAAAATAATAAATCATAAGCATAATTTACTCTTGGGATGACTGGGGAACTTTTACAGAAGGATAGGAGGAAATATTATGTTGTTGTACTCTTCATTTTTGATCATTTGCAAGGTATTCACATTCTGTTCTGGGAAAAAAAATTAAGGCAGGAAAAGGACTTATACTACATTAAAAAAGTAACTCTAATATTTATATTAAATACGAAGATACCAAACCCTTTATGCCCCCTCTTCTGATCTGTCTCTTTTTTCTTTGACAGTCACTCCATTATTTTTCTGCTGTTTCATTGCTGTAGCTATGGGAATCCGTTTCATTGTTATGGTAACAATATGGACTGCCGTATTCCTAAATTGTAAGTGAAAATAGAGAGGTAGATTGCAACATTGTTAACAATTATAATGTACTGCCTTTGTTAGTATTCAGAAACACAGAAACATAAACTAGAAATATTGAATTTACCTTTGTCACATTTTTGCTATTAGCCCAGAAATTTGTAAACTATATTTGCTTATATTATGTTACCAACAATACAAACTTTTTCAATATTTACGGTTATTTTAATAGCATTATTCAACCAAGAAGTTCAAGTTCCCTTGATCGGTAAGTGAATTTTAAAAATATTTTAGAGCATATATTGTATGTATTTACCTACACTATTGTGTAGGCATGTATTCGATGATGTAAAAAAAAAAAGGAAAAAGTAAATACTTAATTCTAGTCCATAATGCACTATGGCTTCTGTTTTTCTTTTAACAATGAGGAAATACTTATAAGAGCAGAGGCTACTTAGGTTTGACATCCTTCTCTCTCTCTTTTTGAGATGGAGTCTCTCTCTGTCACCTAGGCTGGAGTGGAATGGGGTGATCTCAGAACTCTGCCTCCCAGGTTCAAGAGATTCTCATGCCTCAGCCGCCCAAGTACCTGGGACCATAACCTCTATCCCCTGGGTTCAAGTGATTCTCATACCTCAGCTTCCCAAGTGACTGGGACTGCAGGCATGTGCCACCACGCCCAGCTAATTTTTGTATTTTTGTAGAGGAGGAGTTTCATCATGTTGTCCAGGCTGGTCTCAAACTCCTAACCTCAAATGTGTCACCCGCCTAGGGCTCCCAAAGTGTTAAGATTACAGGCATGAGACACCACACCCTCCCTGGCCTCTGTCTATGAATATGTAGAGATATGTCTTTGGTTATGACTGTAATAATTTAATAATCTGAAATTTTAGCATTGGAGTGAAAAAGACATTTAACTTGTCTAGATAACATCTGCTATAATGTTCAGATGTATGGTGTTAATAATATATTCTCTCTTTCTAGAAAGTTACTGTGGCCCATGTCCTAAAAACTGGATATGTCATAGAAATAACTGCTACCAATTTTTTAATGAGAATAAAAACTGGTATGAGAGCCAGGCTTCTTGTATGTCTCAAAATGCCAGCCTTCTGAAAGTATACAGCAAAGCGGAACAGGTTGAGTAATTTAATTTCCCATCCTATGTTTAATCCTAACATCTGAGGCAACTCACTGGAATATGAACCTGAAACATAAAAGAGACACTGTGACTTGGTTATTCTAATAACAACCCTAAATCTTTCTTCATTAAAAATAAAGCACAGAGGCCGGGCGCGGTGGCTCACGCCTATAATCCCAGCACTTTGGGAGGCCGAGGCGGGTGGATCACGAGGTCAAGAGATCGAGACCATCCTGGTCAACATGGTGAAACCCCGTCTCTACTAAAAATACAAAAATTAGCTGGGCATGGTGGCACATGCCTGTAATCCCAGCTACTCGGGAGGCTGAGGCAGGAGAATTGCCTGAACCCAGGAGGTGGAAGTTGCGGTGAGCCGAGATCGCGCCATTGCACTCCAGCCTGGGTAACAAGAGCGAAACTCCGTCCGTCTCAAAAAAAAAAAACAAAAGCACAGAAATTGCAGGTATCATGTATGTGTTGCCCAGATGGAAATTATGCTATTTAGGGGACAGAATGTATTTTTTTTACAAGTGTGAGAACAGATGAAATAGTTACGATCTTGAATTTACTAAAATTATGAACACTGATTTTACTTGTAGTTTATTTGTGGTTTCAAACAGGATTTCCTTAAATTGGTGAAGTCATACCACTGGATGGGACTAGTATATATTCCAACAAATGGATCTTGGCAGTGGGAAGATGGCACCATTCTCTCACCCAACCTGTAAGTCTCTGACCCAAGGGGTCTATAGTTTTGGATTTTTTTTCCCTAAACTTTCCCTGTAATCATTCTAATCACTCATTTCACAAAATCTCAGGATATTTGCACATTTTAATAGATCTAGTAAAAAGTGTTTAGGCCCTAAATTTGGGAGAAAGTTATGTTAGTTGTAGAGCAGTCAACACAAATACTAGTGAGTAATATAAATTGTTTACTATATGCTAAGCACTATGGAAGGCAGGTCTAATATTGTGTTCATCTTACAGATAAAAAGACAGGAGGAGAGACATTAAGTATCACACATATATCTTTCTGAATTTATTACCAGATATGTTGAGATATAATTAACATTGCACATATATAAAGTATATAATCTGATGTCTCAAGAAAATATATATGCACAAAACCATAAGAACATCAATATAATTAACATATAAATTACCTGGAAAAGATTCTCTAAGCCTGTACCTTTGTGATTTCTCCTGTGTTCCTGCCTACTTACCTCTGTTTTTTTCCAGTCAATCAATTTTCTGTCACTTTAGATTAGTTTGCAATTCATAGAATTTAATGTAAATGAAGTCCTTCAATATATATCATTTTTAATGTCTTATTTTCACTTAGCAAAGTTATCTTGAGATTCATCTATCTCACTGCATGAGTAAAGAATTAATTTCTTTTTATCTCTTCACATATTGATGTATATTTGGGCAATTCCCAGTTATTGATCATTATAAATCATGCTACTTGCAAATATTTGTGTACAAGTCTTTGTATCACATTAATGAAGTCTTTCTTTTCCTTAATATAAATTCCTAGAAACAAAATGGCTGAATCATATCATAAGTATATATTTAACTTTTTAAAAAGTGCCACACTGTTATCCAAAGTGGTGGTATTTTTCAAATTTACTTTCTCTCTAGCAGTATTTAAGAGAAAATCTGAGCGAGAGGTTGCTTCACATCCTAGTCAACATTTGTTTTGATCAGCCTCTTAAATTTTATACTGGCTGGGTGCACTTTGGGAGGCTGAGGTGGATGGATCACCTGAGGTCAGGAGTTCGAGACCAGCCTGGCCAACATGGTGAAACCCTGTCTCTACTAAAAGTACAAAAATTAGCCAAGCGTGGTGGCAGGCACCTATAATCCCAGCTACTCAGGAGGCTGAGGCAAGATAATCGCTTGAACCTGGGAGGTGGAGGTTGCAGTGAGCCAAGATCGCACCACTGCTCTCCAGCATGGGTGACAAAGCAAAACCCTGTTTCATAAATAAGTAAATAAATAAATAAATTTTAGACATACTAAACTATGTGTTTTGGTATATCACTGTAGTTTTAACTTGCATTTTACTAATGACTAATGATAAGTAGCATTTTTTTGTGCTTATTTACCATTCAGGTAAAAATTTTCTTTTCACTGATTTCTGCTTTATTAGTTACTGTCTTCTTACAGTAGGTTAAATTTGCTTTTCTAGTTTCTTATATTGATAGCTGATATGTTGATTTGAAATCTCTTTTCTAATAAAAGCTTTTTATGCTATTAATATGTAAGATGATTTGGCAACATAAATATTTTAAGATATTTTTTATTTTCATTCAGTTAAAAATAGTTTCTAAATTATCTTTTACATTCTTTGATTCATTGATTATTTACATGTGTCATTTAGTTTTCAATATTTGTGAATTTTTCAGACATATTTTTATTATTGATTTCTAATTTCATTTCATTTTCATTAGAGAATTATTTTGTATAATTTAAAACTTAAATTTATAGACATCAGTTTTATGGACTAGACTATAGTGTGTTTTTAAAAATGTTTTACGTGTATTTAATCAGAAATTGTATTTTGCTGTTTTTGAATAGAATGGGTTTTTTTTCTTTCTTTTTTTTTTTGAGATGGATTCTCACTCTGTCACCCAGGCTGGAGTGCAATGGCATGATCTTGGTTCACTGTAACCTCTGCCTTCTGGGTTCAAGCCATTCTCCTGCCTCAGCCTCCTGAGTGACTGGGATTACAGGCGTCCACCACTGTATCGGGCTAATTTTTGTATTTTTGGTACAGATGGGATTTCACCATGTTGGCCATGCTGGTTTCAAACTCGACCCTAGGCGATCTGCCTGCCTCGGCCGACCAAAGTGCTGGGATTACAGGTGTGAGCCACCACATCCAGCCAGAGTAGTATTTTATAAGAGTCAGTTTAGTCAAGTTGGTTGAGAGTTGCTCAAGTCTTCTACAGTTTTTTCTGATTTTCTGTATATTTGGTTGGTTGGTTGTTTTTTGATAGAGGTATCTGTTAAAACGTGCATGCTGAATGAAGAGACCCCCCAAATAGGCTTCACCTGGTTGCAGGTGGACTGAGGCCAAAAATGGCGTCAGTGAGGGGCAGAGGGATAGGAGTTGGTTTTGTAGGTTTGGGATGGGCTGTGGAAAGTTACAGTTTAAGGAGGTTTTCTACAAGCTGGGAGGGGGTTGTAGGGTATGGAGTCACGAGGTTGACCAAGGTCAGTTACAAAGGCCAATAGCCTTATCAATTGGGGCGGGAATAAGCAACAATAGAGAACATCTAAAAGTTAAGTAAGGGTTGATCATTTCTTCCTCTTTTCAGGGTCTTCTACTTACTTTAGATTTTCCAGGAACTCATCTGGAGTGTCCATGCAGGTCACAGAGGTTAACATGGTGTCCATGACACCATCAGTCAGGCTAAAAGACCATAGAGTATCAATTATTTAAAAATAAGGCTGGGCACAGTGGCTCACACCTGTAATCCCAGGATTTTGGGAGGCTGAGGGGTGCAGATCACCTGAGGGCAGGAGTTTGAAACCAGCCTGGCCAGCATGACAAAACCCCATCTTTACTAAAAATACAAAAATTAACCTGGTGTGGTGGTGGGTACCTGTAATCCCAGCTACTCAGGAGGCCGAGGAAGGAGAATGACTTGAACCCAGGAGGGGAAGGTTGCAGTGAGCCAAGATGATGCCATTGTACTCCAGCCTGGGCAACCCAGCAAGACTCTGTCTCAGAAAAAAAAAAGTATCAAACTCTTGATGTGTAATAATGGATGTATGTATTTCTCCTTGCAGGTCAAGAAAATTTTTGCCTTATATATTTTGAAGCTCTGTTTTCAGTTGCATAAATGTTTAATATTGTTGCATAATCCTAATGAATTTATGAGTTTAACATTATGTAATGAACACTTTAACTAATGATATTTTGTGTGTTGTAATGCTACTTTGAGTAATATAAATATAACCACTCTAGTTTCCTTTTGTTTAGTACTAGAGTGGTATATATTTTCAGCTTATATTAACAGTGAGTTTCTTATAGACAGAATATAGTTGAATCTCACTTTTTAAATCTAATCTAACAATTTCTGCTTTTAAAATTGGAATGTTTAGGACATTTCTATTAAATGTGATTAGGTATGCTTTAAGTTATCTTACTGTTTGTTATTTGTTCCATTTGGTTTTCTTTTTCTATTTGCCTTTCCTTCAGTCTTTTAAAAATATTTTGTTTTATGCTAACATATCATCATAGTTTAGTAAATATTTATATTTAGGCTGGGGCTGGTCATGGTGGCTCACACCCTATAATCCCGGCACTTTGGGAGGGCGAGGTGGGTGGATCGCTTTAGGTGAGGAGTTTGTGACCAGCCTGAGCCTGGTCAACATGGTGAAACACTGTTTCTACTAAAAATACAAAAATTAGTCAGACATGGTGGCACATGCCTGTAATCCCAGCTACTCAGAAACTGAGACAGAAGAATCACTTGAACCTGGGAGTCAGAGGTTGCAGTGAGCCAAGATTGAGCCACTGCACTCCAGCCTGGGCAACAGAGCAAGATCTGTCTCAAAAAAAAAAAAATTGTTTTCTCCCTATAGCGGCCAATTATTCAATTATAGAACAGAGGTTATTACATTGTTCTTTTAAATAGGGATAGCATTAGACCATAATCTTTTTCATTTTTTGCCCATTTTACATTGAAGTGACATCCTCACTCTTTCTTGAGCTATTTCTCATCTGCTATGAAAGAAAACAAATTATATTAATTAAACAAGTTATATTAATCATATAACTCCAAAAGATTAAAGATGCTAGAGTAAAACACATATGTAGATGTAGAAATCTCTACATGGAATGCCTAACACATGCACACAAACACACACATGTGAATGTGTGTATATATGGATTAGACGATTTTAAATTTTGTTTTCATTTCCTTACCAAGTAAAACTGCGTACATCTGAAGAAAATGTTTTATTTTTCCACAAACCACAGTATCAAATTCTAAGTTGAATTATGAATTTATTTTTAATGTAAATATTTGTTTTAAAATAAACATTTTAAAGCTTTCATTTAACTTGGGTATACATATGAAGAGATTTTAGATTCAGAAGTGATTAGTTTCCAGTGTAACTAATTGGAATGTAAAAAATGGTGGCATATTATTTACAATAGAAAGGAATTTTTACTTTTATTATCTGAGTTGGCTGTATTTTGTTCATGAATTGGGACCAGGTATGGTCCTAAAATCTCCTCAAATGATATTAAATTCCTATATTTGAAGTTTAGTAGGTATTATTCATTTTTATTTTCCTGCATTAATAAAATCATTAATGTAACTTCTAATTGTCTCTTCTCTAGACTAACAATAATTGAAATGCAGAAGGGAGACTGTGCAGTCTACGCCTCAAGCTTCAAAGGCTACACAGAAAACTGTTCAACTCCAAATACATACATCTGCATGCAGAAGACTGTGTAGGGATGATCGATCATGTCAGTAAAAGCCAGGAACAATGAAGGGACTATACCAGCGGAAACACTGCCCACTGAGACCAAAGGAAACAAAGAAAACAGGACAAGATGACAAAAGACTGTCAGACTTCTTAGACTCCACAGGATCAGACCATAGACCAATTCCAATGCAAACGTGCATGATTCTCCAAGACAAAAGAATAAAGATCCTGAAGGCAATTCCTCAAGGCTGTCTCTCCCACCATAAGCCCAGAGTGGCAGGGCTGGGGGAGGAGCGCTATTTTAATTTCTAAAGGAAGGACCAACACCCAGGGGATCAGTGAAGGAAGAGAAGCCCAGCAGATCCCTGAGAGGGCAACTCCACCTCCGCAGGAAATTGCCTTACGGGTAGGGCCACGGCACAGAGACACAGTATGGGCAATGCCTTGCTTGCCTGTGGGGGTCATGCTGCCACTTTTAATGGGTCCCTTCCCGACCCTGTCCCTGCCACTTTTAATGGTCCCTTCCTAACCCTGGGTCAGGAAGGTGAGACTGCTGCCCCAGTGGGCCATGATTATGTTAAGGCTTTATTCTCCAGCCTTAAGATCTTATGAAGTTTCCTTTGCTAGGATTTGGACTTGCTTGAGTACTAGGACTGTTTCTCTTTCTCTGTTTCTTCTTTTTGGAATAGTAATGTCTATACTATGCTTGTCCCACTATTGTATTTTGGAAGCACAGAACTTGTTTGGTTTCACAGGTTCACAATTAGGGAGAAATTTTGCCTCTGAAATAGAATCTTGAGTCTCATGCATATCTTGTTTGATGATATTTAGATAAGACTGTAACCGGGAGAGCATATCCAGCTCCCAGAAATGGGAGGGCTAACCCTGAAGAATGGGGAAAGGGTCCTCGGTGAGCTTGCTGTTCAAATAAATATCGTGGACCCCAAGAGTTTTGCGGAAGAGTGATTTATTAGACAGAGAGTGAGAGAGAGAGACAGCTCCCACGCTGCTGTGGGAAGGGAGCCCAGAGTGGGAAATCAGTATAGGTAGGAGCAGCTGGAGTTTTAACCCTTGAGTTATTCCCGCCCCATTCACGTTCTTGTCCAATGAGAGGAGTTCTTTCACATTTCCTCTGGAGTGATTGATCTTTGATTCTGATACCAGATTGGCTACTTGCTCCACAATCCTGAGTTACAGAGCCCCCTCCTCCCAGAGCTTTCAGTGGGATTTTGGGACAAAAGAGCCACACAAAGAGCCCCACCTGGTTTTCCCTACCTGGCCCCCGTGGGGAAAGCCAGAAAAATAACTTTACATTTGAAACTTCTCTGGTTCCTGGAGGAGGTGCTCAAAGGAAATCCCTGCATTTGAAACACACCCCTTGTGGACTCGGGAAAAGAAGTCCCTCGAGACTCCGAACTTTAGACTTTACAATCGATTCTGCAAAAAGTTAAGACTTGGGTTAATAGGATGGAATAAATGCAAGCAAAAAGAACACAAACTTTGCCAGGGTCAGAATGTCATGGAGAGTGTTTCTATTCCCCTAAAATTCATATTTGAAATTCTAACTCCCAATGGTGTGGTATTAGGAGGGTGCCTTTGGGAGGTAATTTAGGTGTGAAAGTCAATTATAAGAATTGGGTAATTCTTTTCATACCTAAATAAAACAGAGTGGAGAAGCCAGCAGGGAAAACATTCGAGGTACAAAACATTGCTCTAAAAATGTAATTATCTGCAAGCCTGGCTGCTGAAACTGCCTATTGTAACCAGAAACCAGTTTTATCTTTAGCTTCTGAAATAATTTACTGCAACTCTAGGACTAATGTTTGCTCACACTGTTGTCACTGAACACTCGGAGTTTTCCCGCTTTGATATGCAAATGCAGGCCATTAGAAACTGGATCCATCCAAACATGGCAATTCCTGCCCTACTCTTCTTGCTCTTGCCCCTACATTTGCCTGGCAACATAGCCGCCCCTACATATCCCACTGGTGTAGAACATCATGGCGTCCTGTATTTGCATATTAAAAGGCTAGGGTGGGAGGGCCAGGTTCTTCACCGGCCACATGAGTGGCATGCCTGGTCAAACCAATCCCGAGCCCTAAGCATATCAGACAACCTCATCCAGCTTCCTCATAAGCAGCGACCTTTAAATTCTGTCCTTCCATTGTTTCTCTGAAGAAGTTATGTTCCTGGGCCGGGCGCGGTGGTTCATGCCTGTAATCCTAGCACTTTGGGAGGCCGAGGCGCGTATATCACGAGGTCAAGAGATCGAGACCATCCTGGTCAACATGGTGAAACCCCGTCTCTACTAAAAATACAAGAAATTAGCTGGGCATGGTGGTGCACGCCTGTAATCCCAGCTACTCGGGAGGCTGAGGCAGGAGAATTGCCTGAACCCAGGAGGCGGAGGTTGCGGTGAGCCGAGATCGCGCCATTGCACTCCAGCCTGGGTAACAAGAGCAAAACTCCGTCTCAAAAAACAAAACAAAACAACAACAACAAAAAACAAAGAAGTTACGTTCCTGGCCAGGCACTGTGGCTCACACCTGTAATGTCAACACTGGGAGGCCAAGGTGGGCAGATCACCTGAGGTCAGGAGTTCAAGACCAGCCTTGCCAATATGGCAAAACCCCGTCTCTGCTAAAAATACAAAAAATAAAAATTAGCCGGGAGTGGTGGGTGGGTGCTTGTAATCCCAGCTGGGAAGCGGAGGTTGCAGTGAGCTGAGATCATGCTGGTGCGCTCCAGTCTGGGTGACAGAGCAAGATGCCATCTAAAAGAAAAAAAAGAAGTTCGATTTCTAAATTATTTTTGTTTTTCTCCTCCCATGGTTAATATTAAAAGTGTATTTTCATCCTTGTTTTCCATAAAATTATACCTTGCTATGATTTTTCTGTTTATCCTGTCCTGAGTATTCTGGGTTTATTTTTGTTGCTGTTTCCACTTTTTCTCCTCCCCCCCCAACTTCAATTCCTCGTAAATTTTACTGCTGAGTATATAACACATTTCATTCACCTATTTATCTGTTTTTATTTTTCTACTTTGTTTTGTCTCCATGTAATTTGGTTTGATACTTGTCCCCTCCAAATCTCATGCTGAAATGTGATCCCTAGTGTAGAAGATGGGGCCTGGTGGGAGATGTTTGGGTCCTTTATGATCCCTTGTAAATGGCTTGGTGTCCTCCCCATGGCAATGAGTGGGTTCTTGCTCTGTTAGCTCACATGAGAGATGGTTGTTTAAAAGAGCCTGGCATCTCTCTTCCTCCCTCTCTTGTTCCCTTGCTCAATAGATGCTTTCCAATGTCACATGAGTCCAAGTTAATTTTTAAAAAGAAAGCAGGTGCAAATATATTGTCAATTCATTTGGAAACAGGATGCACTTGTTGCTCTTTTCAGATGGCAGCACGTTAAGATCTTTGAAGGTACGGCAAAGGTGTTTTGTAGGACTGCTCTTACGAATAAATTCTACAGTAAGAAAGAGGAACTAGAAACAATAAAGTGATTTAAACATTAGAAGCCAGGCACAGTTATTCATTTCTTAAAGGAATAAAATGTGAAAATTATAATTAAACTGTTATTAAATTAACTATATAACTTATGAATAATTTTCCTCAACCCCTTAAGTTTTCTGCTTAAAGCACAATCATAGCTCATTGTAGCCTCAAACTCTTGGGCTCAAGATACTTCAGCCTCAGCCTCAGCCTCTAGAGAGGCTGGGGCTACAGGTGAACACCACCACACCCAGCTAATTTTTAAGTTATATTTTGTTGAGATGGGGTCTCACTATGTTGCCCAGGCTGTTCTTGAACTCCTGCTCTCAAGTGATCCTCCTGCTTTGGCATTCAAAGCGCTGGGATTACAGACATGAGCCACTGCCTGGCCTAACACTTCTTTTTATTCCTGTGTTTGTAGTAAACCATTTGGCTTACAAAACACAAGTCAAATATTTTTCATGGAAATTGCACCAGTACTATAAAACAAATAGTTTTTAAACTCATTTTTAGAATAGTATTTCACCTAATTAAGTGAAGAAAAATTTTTTTTGCAAGTCTCATAATTTTTTTCTATTATATGTCAGAGGCCCAGATAAAGTTATATTCTACTTTAATTTTCTTTCAAGGAAATAAGGAGGTCAGGTGACCATTTTGGTGAAGGAATTAGAGGAATTAATTGTTTTGGTAACACTGAGTTACCCTAGCCCCATAATCTATGGAAAATTTAGTTCTTCCCTTGAGATGTTTTTATTTTAATAATTTAATATCTTAATAAATACAGCATCAAAGACTGGCAAGTATCTTGAGTCTTGAGGGTGATATCAGCCATGTATTTAAGGCTCCTATCTTTTCCAGTTTTATCACTATCGTTCTTCGTGAATAGTACAATTTTCACTGATTTTTCAGTCCCAAAGCCATGACCTCGGCCAAGGGTCAGAATTGGTTTTGCAGCTTTCAGCCATTTCCAGAATCAATCGCCATTGCCGGATGTGACCATACGCTAGATCTCTGGTGTCAGGCACTGCTCCTGGGAGAAACGATTTCACCGACTGCTGTTCGGTGGTTTGTTTGTCTATAGCTCCTTCTGGCTAATCTTTGTTCCCTTAAATACAGAGGACTTCGGGAGCTTTGGGCAGTTGGCTTTTTTTTTTTTTTTCTTTTTTAGTTTTTTTTTGCCTTGGTTTATATTCCCGAATTTTGTCGTAGAATTAGCAAATGGCTTATAGGAAGAGTGAAGATTTGAACACTGTCTGTTTTGTACTGCTACAATAGAATATCAAAGATCAGGTAATTTATAATGAACAGAAATGTATTTGCTTACATTTCTAGAGGCTGATAAGGGGCCAGCGTCTAGTGAGGTTCTTCTTGCTGCACCGTCAAATGGCAGAAGGTGAGACAGGGAGAGAAAGAACCTACTCCGGAAAGTTATTTTTGTAAAGGCACTAAACTCACATATAAAGGCAGAAATCTTACGGGCCTTAGAGGCCCCACCTCCCTATGACATTATATTTGCAATAAAATTTTAACCTGAGTTTTGGAGGGGACAAATATTCAAACTGTAGCAAAATCCTTCAAAATTTAGTATTGTCACCCTAGTCCACATAACCACTAAAAAAAGTGCTAGCTTCATTTTCTGCAAACACAGTTTCTCTGTCTTGGCCACAGTCTGATCCATGAAAAAAGAAAAATAACAAAAGTAGCAGGTTGCTAATTCGTTCTCCCTACTCTGGATTGAAAGTCATTTGGTTGTAATTCCATAGATCTCTGATGCTTTACAAATGCCTTTTTGAGGGAGATCTGGCAAGAAGACTCAATAGAAACAGCTTGGGTCTGCAGCAGAAGCAAGATGTGACGTTGCCTCACCCAGGAAGTGCAAGGGGGGAACCTCCCTCAGCCAAGGGAAGCTATGTGGGACTGTGCTACCTGGCCCAGATACTGTTCTTTTCCTATGGCTTTTGCAATCCACAGACTAAAAGATTCCCTCATACGCCTACACCAGCAGGGCCCTGGGTTCCAAGCACAAAACTGGGAGGTTGTTTGGGTAAACACCAAGCCAGCTTCAAGAGTTTTTTGTTTTGTTTTTTTCATACCCCAGTGACACTTAGAACCCCAGCGAGGCAGAATCATTCACTCCCCTGGAAAGAAGGCTGAAGCCAGGGAGCCAAGTGGTCTTGCTCAGAGGGTCCCACTCTCAGGGAGCCCAGTGAACTAAGAAAAACTGGCTTAAAATTCTCACAGCCAGCATTGCAGTCTGAAGTGGACCTGGGGCAATTAAGCTTGGTGGAGGGGGAGGAGTGTCCGCCATTGCTAAGGCTTGAGTAGGCGGTTTTCCCCTGACAGTGCTAAAGGGGCCAGGAAGTTCAGCCTGGACAGGACTCACCACAGTGTAGCAAAGTGACTGTGGTCACACTGCCTCGCTAGATTCCTCTTCACTGGACAGGGCATCTCTGAAAAAAAGGCAGCAGCCCCAGTCAGGGGCTTACAGATAAAACTCCCATCTCCCTGGGACACAGCAGTGGGTGCAGCTTCAGCAGACTTAAATGATCCTGCCTGCTGGCTCTGAAGAGAGCAGCGGATACTGCCAAGGAAGATTCTCCCAGCACAGTGCTTGAGCTCTGCTAAGAGACAGACTGCTTCCTCAAGTGGGCCCCTGACCCCCGTGCCTCCTGACTGAAAGACACCTTCCAGCAGGGGTTAACAGGTTCCTCATACAGGAGAGCTCCAGCTGGTATCAGGCCTGTGCCCCTCTGGGTTGAAGCTTCCAGAGGAAGCAGGCAGCAGTCTTTGCTGTTCTGCAGCCTCCTCTGATGATACGCAGGCAAAGAGGGTATAGAGGGGACCTCTAGCAAACTGCAGCAGACCTGCAGAAGAGAGGCCTACCTGTTAGAAGGAAAATAACTTAGTAGACATCTACAGAACTCTCCACCCGAAATTAACAGAATATACATTCTTCTCAGTGCCACATGGTACTTATTCTAAAGTTGACCACATAATTGGAAATAAAACACTCCTAGCAAATGCAAAAAAACAGAAATCATAACAAACAGTCTTTCAGACCACAGTGCAATCAAATTAGAACTCAGGATTAAGAGACTCACTCAAAACTACGCAATTACATGGAAATTGAACAACCTGCTCCTGAATGACTCCTGGGTAAATAATGAAATTACAGCAGAAATCAAGAAGTTCTCTGAAACCAATGACAAAACCAACTAGACAAACAAACCAGTATCTCTGGGACACAGTTAAAACAACGTTAAGAGGGAAATTTATAGCACTAAATTCCCACAAAAGACAGCTAGAAATATCTCAAATTGACAACCTAACATCACAATTAAAAGAGCTAGAGAGACAAGAGCAAACTAATCCAACAACGAGCAGAGGACAAGAAATAACTAAGGTAAGAGCAGAACTGAAGAAGATAGAGAAAAGAAAAGCCCTCCAAAAAAATCAATAAATCTAGGAGCTGGCATTTTGAAAAAATTAGCAAAATAGGCCGTTAGCTAGACTAATAAGCAAAGAGAGAAGAATAAAATAGACACAATGAAAAATGATAAAGGGGATATCACCACTGACCCCACAGAACTACAAACTAACATCAGGGAATACTATAAACACCTCTACCAAATTTTCACTTCTTTGAAGACCTTTGGAGGACTTCTAAAGGGTCCCCAAGGAAGCAGAAGCCAAGAGATGCAGTCGTTTTTCTCTGAGTTCAGTAGATTTCCACCTTTTGGAGATTTTTTTTTTCTTTTGATACAGGATTTACTTCATTTGGGTAACTAGGTCATGGGGGCCTCACTTCATTCTCTTCCACTTCATTTAGCGGTATGAGACTGGCAACTTCAAACAGATGTTAACTTCTACCAAAATGGTTAATGGCAGAAAAATCGCTACAAAGAAAACTGTCGAGAATGGTCAAGAAAGAGTAGAATTTGAAAAAGATGGCCAGTTAGAGTTCTTAACAATAAAGTGTGAGGATAACAAGTAATTCAATGCACTCTCTTAACAGAAATGTTAAACTGTAACAAGCACCGTCAGGGGATTAACAGGAACATGAAGACATACATATGTTGAAATACATGTAACTGTACCTTTAAAGATGTGCCCTTTAGAGTAAATATCAATTATACCTCAAATAAAATAAATTTTTTTCAAACATTTGAAAAAAATCAAATGCTTTTCAATTCGCCAGCCACAAAATATTAGAAAATGAGCCCGTAATCTCAGCATTTTGGGAGGTCGAGATGGATGGATGACCTGAGGTCAGGAGTTCGAGACTAGCCTGACCAACATGAAGAAATCCTGTTTTTACTAAAAATACAAAATTAGCTTGCTATGGTGGCACATGCCCGTAATCCCATCTACTCAGGAGGCTGAGGCAGGGGAATCACTTGAACCTGGAAGGTGGAGGTTGCGGTGAGCTGAGATTACATCATTGCACTCCAGCCTGGACAACAAGAGCTAAACTCTGTCTCAAAAAAAAAAAAAAAAATGAAAAGGGCCGGGCTCACACCTGTAATCCCAGCACTTTGGGAGGCCGAGGCGGGTGGATCACGAGGTCAAGAGATCGAGACCATCCTGGTCAACATGGTGAAACCTCATCTCTACTAAAAATACAAAAAATTAGCTGAGCATGGTGGCGCGTGCCTGTAATCCCAGCTGCTCAGGAGGCTGAGGCAGGAGAATTGCCTGAACCCAGGAGGCGGAGGTTGTGGTGAGCTGAGAACGCGCCATCACACTTCAGCCTGGGTAACAAGAGTGTAACTCCATCTCAAAAAAAAAAAAAAAAACAAAAAACAAAACAAAAAAAAGAAAGTAGATAAATAAGACCATATTGTATAACACCAAAAACTATTAAATAACTAAGAAAAAATCTAACAAGAGTTTTATCAGACATTATTGCTAAAATTGATGAAGTTTTTCTGTGAGAAAGTAAAGGTAACATAAATAAATGGACAGATAATTTTTGTTCATGGATTGGAAGATTCAGCACTGTTAAGATGTTTGTTCTCTTCTAATACACATAAAATCTAGAAATATAGATTCCATACAATTTCAATATAAAATCCAGTCTGTGTATATGTATGGAAAATACAAGATAACTTACATACAAACACAACTTAGAAATATATGTATAGTATATACATATATAATATTAATAAATGGTAGCCAAAGACTTAGACATTACATAGAAGAAGACATCCAAATGAACTAAAAGTTATAGGTTCTATTAATCATAAGAGAATTCAAATTTGAGCTACAATTATATACCAATATATAATATAGCCCAGAAATATGTGAAACTGAGAAAAGATTGGCAATGGAAGTGCTGGCAAGGAAGCAGGCAATGTTACTGAAACAGCCAGGGGTTTGGTCTAGGTCCCATTGCTCACTGCACAGAAAGCAAGTCATTGAGACCAGCGTTGCCAGAGAATAAGGGTTTATCTGGGTGCTGCAGCTGAGGAGATGGGAAGTCAGTCCCAAATTCATCTCCTCAATTCACTAAAATTAGAGGTTTTGTAGTAGGAAGGAACTATCTGTGAAAAAATAGGAATTAGGGAGGGGTAAGAAAGAGGAGTTAGTCAACAGGAAGCAGGTGGTTGGTTAGGAACTATGATGGGTGAAGTGTCGGCTCTCATAGTCCAGATACAAGGACCTGATTAAGTTTCAGTTCCATGATACTTTCTGGAAGGTCTGATGGTTGCTTCCTGGAGAAGGAAACTCAGATTAGACAAATGTAGGTTTCTCAAATTTTAAGACTGACAGAGTCAGTTTCTACGTCTATTTCAAAGAAACAATAAACATCAGTTCTATGGGGCAATTTGGCTGGTTTCTGCAACCGACAGCCACATAAAACCACTGGTAAAATTATACATTTTGACTAGCACTTTGGAAAACTGTTTGGGATCACCTTCTAGACCTAAATACATGCCTCTGCTATGGCTTAGAAATCTAATTTTTCAATATACATGTAAGGGAAATGAAGATACATATCCACTAAAAGTGTACATATACAAGAAAAATAAAAATGTTTAGAGGAGTTTTATTCATGATATTTAAAAACAGGTAATAACAGAAGTGACCATCACGAGTAGAACAGTAGAACTGGTAAGCAAATTGTTGTGTATTCATACAATGGAATTCTACTGGTAATAAAATGTATCACACATAGGCACAGGAAAAGACTTCATGAAGAAGATTCCAAAATCAATTGCCACAAAACCAAAAAATTAACTAAAAAAATTGACAAAAAGTAACAAACCTAATTAAAATAAAGAGCTGTTGCACAGCAAAAGAAACTATTATTAGAGTGAACAGATAACCTACCCAATGGGAGAACAGGTTTGCAATCTACCTGACAATGGGCTAATATTCAGCATCTACAAGGAACTTAGAGTTATAGGGAAAAAAAACCAACTTCATTAAAAAGTGGGAAAAAGACATGAACAGACACTTCTCAAAAGAAGACATACATATGGCCAAAAACATATGGAAAAAAACCCTCGACATCACTGATCATTAGAGAAATGCAAAGGAAAACCACAAGATCTCATCTCACATCAGTCAGAATAGTCAGAATAGCTGTTATTAAAAAGTCAAAAAACAACAGAGGCTGGCGAGGTTGTAGAGAAAAAGAAATGCTGTTAACACTGTTGGTGAGAACGTAAATTAGTGCAACCATTGTGGAAAACAGTGTAATGATTCCTTAAAGACCTAGAGACAGAAAGACCATTTGACCCAGAAATCTCATTACTGGGTATATACCCAAAGGAATGTAACTCATTCTATTATAAAGATACACACACACATATGTTTGTTGAAACACTATTCACAATAGCAGAGGCATGGAATCAACCTGAATGCCCATCAATGAGAGACTAGATAAAGAAAATGTGGTACATGTACACCATGGAATACCATGCTGCCATCAAAAGAAACAAGATCATGTCCTTTAAAGGGACGTGATGGAGCTGGAGGACATTATCCTCAGCAAACTAATGCAGGGACAGAAAACAAAAACTGCGTGTTCTTACTTAGAAATTGGAGCTGAATGATGAGAACGCATGGACACATGGTGGGGAACAACATACCCTGGGGCCTGTCAGAGGGTGGGTGGAGAGGAGGGAGAGCATCAAGAAAAATGTGTCAGGGATGCTGGGCTTAATACCTAGGTGATGGGATTATCTGCAGCACATGTTTACCTATGTAGCAAACCTGCATGTCCTGGCCATGTACGCCTGTCCTTAAAATTGAAAACAAATCACAAACTTTAGGCTGAGAGAAAGGATGCAGATGCAAAGAATATGTACTGCATTATTTCATTTATATGATGTCCACAAAGAGGCAAAAACAGTTTTACAAAGTTAGACATCAGAATAGTGATTTTCTTAAGGCTAAAGAATAATTATTAATGGACACGAGGCATGAAGAAACCTTTGTTAGTTCTAGGAATAGTCTGTATCTGAAATCGGGTAATAACTGTATGTGTGTATGCATACGTAAAAAATTAATCAAGCACTTTGTGTTATCTCTCAAATTTTTTTTAAAAAGAGGAAATTTGTAAGAATTACTAGTCCTGATGTGTACGAATTGACTTCTAAGCTATAATTAGAATAAAAAGCAGTTCTGTAAATTTAAAAATGGCAGAAATGGTATACTATTTAGGAGCATGTAGATGTAGCAAGATTTTGTTTTGGAAGAATAAATTTATACTTATTTGTGTGTGTTTTCCATATGCTTCTATGGTTCTGATAATGATATTCACTCAGCTAGATT
The DNA here is from genome assembly GCF_049354715.1 of Callithrix jacchus. NCBI lineage: Eukaryota > Metazoa > Chordata > Mammalia > Primates > Cebidae > Callithrix > Callithrix jacchus. Next base: position 12,661,797 of record NC_133510.1, read on the forward strand.
CTTCCATGTTAATTTTCAAATTTCATAGTAAAAGATAGCAAAAAAGAAAAAGTTCTCTACTCCTACTCAGAGAAATCTCATGCCACAGACCAAAAGGACTTTTTAAAGAAAATTATGTATATAAAAGTGGTCTTCCCCTTCTCAAATACTAGAAATAAATTCCCAGGTATGCAGGCGAGGGTTGGGGATGAAATACTGAGAAAAAGAGAGAAGTCAGAAGGCCCTCTGTTAAGTATGACTAGAAAGAAGGGGCCAAGCTGGCCGGCCATGGTGGCTCATGCCTCTAATCCCAGCACTTTGGGAAGCCAAGGCAGGTGGATCATTTTCAAGATCAGGAGTTCGATACCAGCCTGGCCAACATGGCAAAATCCCACCTCTACTAAAAATACAAAACTTAGTTGAGCCTGCCTGCAATCCCAGCTACGCAGGAGGCTAAGACATGGGAATCTCTTGAACCCAGGAGGCAGAGGTTGCAGCAAGCTGAAATCCTGCCACTGCACTCCAGCCTGGGCAGCAGAGCAAGATCCTGTCTCAAAAAAAAAAAAAAAAAAAAAAAAAAAAGGAAGGTGCCGTATCCTGGGCCATCACTAGCCCCTACTCAAGCCAGCATTTTCTGCTCTCAGTGCCCTGAGGTGACATGCATCTGAAGGAGCAGCAGGAGCCTCCAGAGAGGCACAGCTCAGGCTCTAATTCAGTGAGAATAACAGCCTCCTTCTCAGGGGAAGGCAGCTTCTGATGTGCATTTCGTTTTGACAGCAGATGCCACCGTCCTATTTGAGACCATCTGGATCACCACTCCCCATACAACTTTTCATAAGACCTCGAAAAGGCAAATGGATCTCTGGATGTCTGATAGGGTAGTGATAGGAAATGAATCACTCTTGCCCTTCCTTATACTTTGGTGTGGTCAGATATAGAACGAGAACTCTGGTTCCATCATAGAAAACCTCTGCAGCAAATGAAGTCTCAAGAGAGAAGGATGGGGAGATGGGACAGGTGGGACGGATTTTGGTTATAAGTTCTTTAGTACTTAGGGATATATTTTAATTTTAAGCATTATAAGTGCCGCAGTACTAAGGAATTTATTTTCAATTTAAGGTATATTGCTCTGGAAACAGTTAAGCCAAAACTTTGCATATGTGCGAGAAATGCAACGCATAAACGTGCTAAATCAGTGTTCAAACATTTTGGCTGGTAATTTTCTACTTTGCATCTTTCATCATATAACTTAGGTACATCCTTCCTAAATCAGCCTTCTGAGAACTGTTCCACTTTGCAGTCCTATTGGAGCTGTATCTTCAGAAATAAATGAAAGAGCTTCTTCCTCCGCAATGACTCTTTGTAAGCAAGTTTGGTGTTATTTGTTTTAATCATTTTGATTGAAACGTAGAACTAGAAACAAAATGACGGTGTCAAAAATATGTTATTAGTAGTTAAGTTTTTAGGGAGTCAGAAGTTACACAACGACTTTCAACTGCAGAGGAGGTCAGGGACCCTAATGCCCATCTTGTTCAAGCATTGACTGTACATGTGTACATCTATATTTTTTTCTATTTAAGAAATAGTCATACATTTTTTACTTTTCTCGTGAGCTTTATCTGTTCAATGTTTTTGAATGTTTCAGGTGCATTTGAAGAAAAGATATATTTGCTATTATCAGTGTATACTGATCAATACGTATTCAGAATATCTGCTATACATTAGACTTGGATCTTCTACAATATAACTTATTTTTTTGTCCACACTTCCTGTCTTATATTGAGAGTGGTATGTTAAAATCGCCCTTTATTAATGTGTTATTGTCTATTTTTTCTTATATCTCTTTTAATTTGTATTTTATATAATCTGTGTATTAGTCGCTGCATTAATTCTTAACTACGTAATCTTCATTGCAGTATGTGGATTTTAACATGACACAACATCTTTCTTTGCCTCATTTAGTTCTGTTTTTATGTCTGCTTTTTTGTCTACCATCAGGATTGCAAGCCCAATGAGAAATTGCTAACATTTGCCTTGTAAATCTCTGTTCATTACTTTACTGTGATATACTGTTACCCCTCCAGTTCACCTCCTGTTTCATACCAACCTTATTAATTGTTTTTGGCATTTCTGGTCTTGTTTTTGTGATTGTTAGAATGTCTAATTCAATTTGCGGCGTTTATTACCCTTTTCGTTTGCTTTGTGGTTGTTTCCTTTTTTGAGTGAGTGACTTTTTATAAGAAAAATGTTTTATTCACATTGTGTGAAATTTTAAAGAGGTTACACATAAATACGGTTTGTTTTTTCCTATTCCTAGTTCGTGGACAAGGATCCTGGTTAGAGAGCTCCCTCTTCTGTCAGTCTCTATGGGTGGTGGCAATGATGGCATTAGGAAGGGCTAAGGATTGTCCTGTCTTTTTTCTTTTTCTTTTTCTTTTTTTTTTTAATTGCATTTTAGGTTTTGGGGTACATGTGCAGATTATGAACAGAAAATGAAATGTCCTGTGTCTTTTTTCTCGTTCCTTTCTGCAAGACTCTTAAATTCCTTAAATTAAATTAAGTATTTGCTTTGTTAGTCACATTTCTTTTTCTTCTTCTTTGTTTTTTTGTTTTTTTTTTTTAAATTTTTTATTGGATTTTAGGTTTTGGGGTACATGAGCAGAGCATGCAAGACAGTTGCGTAGGAACACACATGGCAGTGTGCTTTTCTTTCCTTCTCCCCTTCACCCACATTTGGCATTTCTCCCCAGGCTATCCCTTCCCCCCTCCCCCTCCCACTGGCCCTCCCCTTTTCCCCCCAATAGACCCCAGTGTTTAGTACTCCCCTTTCTGTGTCCATGTGTTCTCATTTTTCATCACCCAAAAGTGGGCAAAGGATATGAACAGATACTTTACGAAAGAAGACATATATGAGGCCAACAATCATATGAAAAAATGCTCATCGTCACTGGTCATCAGAGAGATGCAAATCAAAACCACATTGAGATACCATCTCACGCCAGTTAGAATGGCGATCATTAAAAAATCTGGAGACAACAGATGCTGGAGAGGATGTGGAGAAAAAGGAACACTTTTACACTGTTGGTGGGAGTGTAAATTAGTTCAACCATTGTGGAAGACAGTGTGGCGATTCCTCAAGGCCTTAGAAATAGAAATTCCATTTGACCCAGCAATCCCATTACTGGGTATATATCCAAAAGACTTTTTCTTTGTTTTTAGACAGAGTCTCACTCTGTCACCAGGCTGGAGTGCAGTGGCGCCATCTCGGCTCATTGCAGCCTCTGCCTCCTGGGTTCAAGCGATTCTCCAGCCTCAGCCTCCTGAGTAGCTGGGATTACAGGTGCGTGTCACCACCACGCCCAGCTAATTTTTGTATTTTGTTTTTAGTAGAGACGGGGTTTCACCACGTTGGCCAGGATAGTCTTCATCTCTTGACCTCATGATCTGCCCGCCTCGGCCTCCCACAGTGCTGGGATTACAGGCGTGAGCCACCACGCCCGGCCAATAGTCACATTTCTAAGGAGCGTCATCCCTTCTTTATTTTCTGCTTCTCTCACAGAAACCATTGCTTTCCTTTCCAAGTTTTCCTCTTCTGGTCTTGCATTTCAGGCCTTTTCCTGGTTTTGTGAACTACCAAGTCCCAAACTGTGTTAGGTATTTTGGCATTTATTGTTGAAGTTTTTGCTTTCAGGGTTTATTATGTCTGTGATTCATTTATGTCTGCTAGTCTTCTCTTCTGAGTATTTTAAAGACTAATCTCCCTATCCCCCACTGCAGGTGTTCAGTGATAGACAGGAGTAAGTGGTCTTTTACAAATTTCTTTCTTTATTTATAGGTATTTTGAAGGTTGTGGTACTCTGTCTCCTAGAGATGTTGAAAGGGTAAGGTATTTTGTGGTTTTATTTGCTTTTCTTACTGATTGTGAGTTTAGGGGAGAGATGGGAGCTATTTGGGAGTAGGCAACCATCTCTGCAATGAGAGAAACAGGATTTAGCTGCTATGGTATTTGTTAAGTGCCCTTTCTCTTAAATCCTTTCTCTGAACTCTATTTCATACTTCAAACCAATCAAAGGTTGTATGGAAGACTTAACATAAGCTCTCAATAAATAAGAATTCTAAAATTTAACCTCAGAGTCATTGTGTTCTTAATGTACATGTTTACTTTCTTTTAGCCTGTCTGCATAATTTATTTAGTGTTTTAGCAAACAGCTGTCACCTATGTTGGCTAAAAAATGTAAGTCTAACCATTTTAATGTTGGATTTTACAATATATGTGCATCATAGCTAAAAACACATCCAAGAATACATTTAAGAAAACCTCAGTTGGCAAGTAGAAAATATCAGAAAGCCTACTTAGTACTATATGGGATTGTCTTGTCATAGCTCCTACAGGATGTTTGATGGCATCGTGTACCATGGCATTCATTCTCTCCATCATGAGGTGACTCCAGCCACAATGACTTCTGTTTATACATAGTAATATTTTGTCCATTTAAGATGCAATTACACTTCATTTTATTGTATTCCAATTTAGAAATACAGCAAACATTTTATATATAAGCATTAAATTAAAAAATACGTAGATACACATAAGTTATAAATATGTATCATATTTTTATATATTTAAGTTCTAAAATATTGATGGAGTAAAATTAGCAAGATGACAGAATAGGATCCCTACAAACACACCCATTCAAAGAAAAATTCATAGACAAATTTTCTTTGTGAGATATTAAGAAACTAGTTGAGATTCTCCTATGCTCTTGGTGAAAATACTCATACTGAAACTTTAGGGAAATCTAAAGGACACTCCAGCCATAATTCCTACCCCCAGCACAGTGCCAAAAAAGCAGAAAGAAGCTCCCCAGCTCCCAGCTTTGCTCTTGGTTAATAAATAATGGATTACATGTCCAATTCCCCAGTTTTTCCAGGAGTTACTCCCAAGACTGGCTTCTCTCTAGCCTGTCTCAGTATACCGATAGGACCAAACACAGCCTGGTTGCCTGGGACCCACACGAACATAGGTGGTGTGTCAGCTGGCAGTTTCATAGCCTGGCAGTTTCTCTCCTTGGATCAACCCAGAGTGAGAGGACCAAAACCTTCAGCTCTCAGCTTTTACTCGGGGGAAAAAGTTGAACTAAACATCTGATAATCCATATTTTCTGGAGATTGCCTAAGGAGCTAGCTTTATTCCTGCTTACCTCAGAGTGCTGACAGGACCTGGCATATACTAAATGCCTAGGATCTACTAAGAAAAAAAAGCCAGTTTGGACTAGCATGAAGGCTGAAGAAGACTGCAAAAAAATCTCTTGCCAAATAATAACTAAAAGACAACAAAAATGCCTTTACTGATATTATAAAATATCGGCTTTAAGTCAAAAATTGTCACAAGAAAAAAAGAAGGACATTTTCTAATGATAAAGGAGTCAATTCACCAGGAGGATATAACAATTTTAAACATATATGCACCCAACATCAGAGTATCTAAAAGTATAAAGCAACCATTGACTAAACTTCAGGGAGAAATAGATAGCAATACAATAAAAGTAGATTTCAGTGCTCACTTTTAATAATGGATAGAATGACCAGACATAAAGGCAACAACGACCCAGATGACCTGATCAACACCGCAAATCAAGTCACCTACAGACATATACAGAACATTCCATCCAACAGCAGCAGAGTATACATTCTTCTCAAGTGCACATGGATCATTCTCCAGGATAGATTATATGTTAGGTCATAAAATCAGTCTTAAGAAAATTGAAGTCATATCAAGTATCTTTTACAGCATCAAGGGAATGAAACTAGAAATCAATTGCAAAAGGAAAACTAATAAATATGTGATAATTTAATGATACATTTTTAAATCTGTCAAAGAATAAATCAAAAGGGAAATTTTAAAACTCATTAGAATAATGAAAGCAAAAATATAACAAAACTTATGGGATGTGGTAAAAGTAGGGCTAAAAGAAAAGTTTGTAGTGATGAATGTCTACATTAAGAAAAAAGAAAGATCTCAAACAACTCACTTTATACCTTGATATAGTTTGGGTTTGTCCCCTCCCAAATATCATCTTAAATTGTAGCACCTATAATTCCCTCATGTTGTGGGAGGGACCCAGTGGGAGCTAACTGAATCATGGGGTGATTTCTCCCATACTGTACTCTTGGTAGTGAATAAGTCTTACAAGATCTGATGGTTTTATAAGGAGAAACCCCTTTGGCTTGGCTTTGATTCTCTCTTGCCTGCCACCATGTAAGACATGCCTTTTACCTTTTGCCATGGTAATGAGACCTCCCCAACTACATGGAACTGTGAGTCCATTAAGCCTCTTTTTCTTTATAAATTACCCAGTCTCTCAGGTATGTCTTTATCAACAGAGTGAAAATTAACTAATACATACCCCAAAAAACTAGAAAAGACAGACACAAAAGAACGAAGTTCAAATTTAGAAGAATAAAGGAAATAAAGATTAGTTCAGAAATAAAATACTGAATGGAAAGAAAATATAAAAAGTAAACAAAACTGAGTTCGTTTTTGGAAAATATAAATAAATTCACAAACCTTTAGCTAGGCTAAGAGAGGCCTCAAATAAATGAAATCAGAACTAAAGTAAGAGACATTGCAACTGATGCCAAAGAAATGCAAAACATGGTAAGAGACAACTGCAAATAATCATAGGCTAACAAATTGGATAACCTAGAAAAATGAAAAATTTATAAAAACAAGTACCTACTAAGACTGAATTATGAAGGAATAGAAAATCTGAGTGTATCTATAACTAGAATGAAAATTGAATCAGTAATCAAGAAACTCACAACAAAAAAATTCCCAGGACAAGATGGCTTTTCTGGTGAAGTCACCAAATATTTAAGGGGAAATTAATGCTCATCTTTCTCAAGCTATTATATAAAAAATAAAAAAAAACACATATTTTCAAATTAATTTTATGTGGCCAGCATTACCATTACACCAAAGCCTGGGAAAGATACCATAAGAAAACTATAAGCCAATATCTCTAATAAGTGTAGATACAAAAATCCTCAACAAATAACTAGCAAAATTAATTAAACAGTACATGTAAAGGAGTATATGGAGTACATTTAAATAAATTCAACAGTATATTTAAAGGAATTTATCCTTGGGATGCAAGGATAGCCTAACATACAAAATCAATTGATGTAATATACCACATTAATAAAATAAGGGATAAATGTAACCTGACCATCTCAATAGATTCAGAAAAAATGTTTTCACAATATCTAACACCAATTTTATGATAATAACTCCTGCCACTTAGAATTTGAGAAAATTATTTTAACATTTTGAAGGCCCTATATGTAAAGCATATAGCTAATTTCATGCTATAGAAAAAGCTAAACTTCTCCTTTGATATCAGAAACAAGGCAAGGATGCTTACATTTGTCATTTCTGTTTAACCCTGGTCCTTGTTAAAGTTCTTAGGCAAGAAAACGAAATAAAAGGCATCCAGATCATAAAGGAAGAAGTAAAATGGTGCCTGTTTTCATATGGCATGCTCCAAAGAATCCACAAAAAAAACCTCCTAAAACTAAGTAAAATTGCAGGGTACAATGTCAACATGAAAATATCCTCCCGTATTCATTTATTAGAAGACTTCATATAGTTAAAATGTTCAGATTTCATGATGTGATCTACAGATTTAATACAATTCTTATCAAGATCTCAACAGAATTTTATATAGAATTATGAAAACAATGATACTAAAATGTACATGAAATCACAAGAAACCCTGAAGAGCCAAACAAATCTTGAGCAAGAAGCAAAAGGCCAGAGGCTTCAAACTTTCTTATATCAAAATATATTACAAAGCCACAATAATTGAAACAATGTGGCACTAGCATACAGATGGACATATAGACCAATTAAACAGTTTGGAGAACTTGGAAATAAACTGTTACAAATATGGTTAAATGGCCTTTGGGTGGCAGGACTACTTAAAGGGGAAATACAGTTTCTTCAACAAATAGTGATGGGAAAAATGAATATCCATATTGAAAGACATAAACTGCTTATCTTATACCATACACACACACACACACACACACAACTCAAAATGGATTAAAAGACTAAATGTAAGTACTGAAAACGTATAGCTCTTAGAAGAAAACATGGGGGAAAACCTTTTGACATTGGTTTTGGCAATGATTTCATCAATCTGACACCAAAAGCACAGGCAACAAAAGCAAGAATAGACAAGTAGGACTACAGCAAACAAATAGCTTCTTCACATCAAAGATGTGAAAGGAAAATACACTGGGCCCCTACACTGACTAAGCTAAAGGGAAAATTCCAGCTGGGAACTGCTTATGGCAAAACTGCCTTCCATTCTATTCAAAGTCATTTCTTTGCTCACTGAAATAAATGCATATCTGACTGTTTTGTTTGCAAAGCCTAATCAGAAACTCAAAAGAATGCAACCACTTGCCTGTTACCTGTGACCTGGAAGCCCCCTCCTTGCTTCCAATTGTTCCACTTTTGCTTTGAGTTGTCCCACCTTTCTAGACCGAACCAATGTACATTTTACATATGTTGATTGACATCTCATGTCTCCCTAAAATGTATAAAACCAAGCTGTGCTCTGACCCCCTTGGGCCCACATCAGCGGGACCTTCTGAGGCTGTGTCACGGGCATGCATTTTCAACCTTGGCAAAATAAACTTTCTAAATTAACTGAGACCTGTCTCAAATTTTCCAGGTTCACAAAGGAAACAACTAATGGAATGAAAAGATGATCTACAGGAATGGGAGAAAATATATCAGAAAAGAAGTTGCGGGGCACGGTGGCTCACGCCTGTAATCCCAGCACCTTAGGAGGCTGAGGCAGGTGGATCACGAGATTGAGACCATCCTGGTCAACATGGTGAAACCCCGTCTCTACTAAAAATACAAAAAAATCAGCTGGGCATGGTGGTGCATGCCTGTAATCCCAGCTACTCAGGAGGCTGAGGCAGGACAATTGCTTGAACCCAGGAGGCGGAGGTTGCAGTGAGCCGAGATCGTGCCATTGCACTCCAGCTTGGGTAACAAAAGCGAAACCCCGTCTCAAAAAAAAAAAAAAGTCAATATCCAAAACATATAGAGAACTCCTACAACTCAATATAAAAAAACACAGATAACCCAATTTAAAAATGCATCAAAGACTTGAATGATAATTTTTCCATAAAAAACATACCAGTGGCCAATGGAGAGAGGAAAAAATGGGAAGGTGTTAATTAAAGGGCAAAAAGCCTCAATTATGCAAGATGAACAAATTATAGAAATCTACAAAACAACGTTGTACCTATTGTTAATAATACTGTACTGTACACTTGAAAAATTTATTGAGGGTAGGTCTTACATTGTGTTTTGATCCCAATAAAATAAAATTTAAAGAAATTAGCAAATAGATGCAAAGATACATAAAAAAGATAACATGAACAACTGAGGTTTATAACTGGGAAATAAAACTATCTGATTTCAAACAAGGCAGAATAAAGCATTTAATAAAAACATATGTCATATCCACTCCTAATAAAAATTCTCATCTGACTAGGACCAGGAAGGAACTTTCTCAATCTAGTAAAGGGCATTTATGAAAATCCTATAGCTAAAATTAAGTATAAAGGCAAAAAAGTGAATATTCATGCTCTAAGATCAATAACAAAATGAGGTGTTTTACTCACCACTTGTATTCAACTTTGTGTTGAATGTTCAGGCCACTGTGACACGGCAATAAAAATAAATAAAGGCATGTAGTTTTCCAAAGAAAGAGGTAAAACTCTTTATTCATCTATGCAGATAATCCAATGAAATCTACAGAAATGCTGCTAGAATAAGTGAATTTAGGCAGGTTGAACAATAAAAGATACACTTATAATGAACTATATAAATGAACATATATATATTTACAATTTTAAAATAAAAAATTTCAAATTAGAAAATACAATGTATAATAGCATTAAAAACACAAGACTACTTTGGGGAAATCTTATAAAAACATAAAAGGCCTTCATATTAAAAACTACAAAACATTGCTGGGTATGATTTAAGAATATTGAGACAATGGCCTAGATAAAGAAAACATGGTCCATATATACCATGGAATACAATGCAGCCATAAAAAAGAATAAAATTATGTCCTTTGCAGCAACATGGATGGAACTAAAGGCCATTATCCTAAGTGAATTAACACAAGAACAGAAAACCAAATACCAAATGTTCTCACTTATAAGTGGGAGCTAAACATGGAGTACATAGGCACACAGAAAAAGGAAACAATAGACACCAGGGTCTGCTTGAGGGTGGAGAGTAGGAGAAGGGTAAGGATTAAAAACCTGCCTGTTGAGTACTACGCAGATTACCAGGATCACAAAATTATCTGTACACCAAACCACTGCAACATGCAATGTACTCATATAACAAGCCTACACGTGTATCACTGAACCTAAAACAAAACTCAGAAACAAAAAAAAAATAAGCATACGTATATTGAGGTACAAGAAACAAATCTTGTTCAAGGATCAGGAGACTCTTAGAAATAAAAGGGAATGGATAGGGGAATGGTGGCTCATGCCTGTAATCCCAGCACTTTGGGAAGCCAAGGCAGATGGATTGCTTGAGGTCAGGAGTTCAAGATCAGCCTGGTCAAAATGATGAAACCTTATCTTTACTAAAAATACAAAAATTAGCTGGGCGTGTTGGTGAGTATCTGTAATCCCAGCTACTGGCAAGGCTGAGGCTCAAGAATCTCTTGAACCCAGGAGGTAGAGAATGCAGTAAGCCAAGATCGTGTCACTTTACTCCAGTCCAGGTGACAGAGCAAGACTCAGTCTCAAAAAAAGAAAACAAAAAGAAGAAATAAAAGGGAATTAATTATTGATAGATGTATCAACATAGATGACTATAAAAACTATGATGCTGAATGAAAAATCCAGACCACAGATGTATGTATTATATATTTCTATCTATATAAAACACAGAAAGGCAAATTTAGAGTAACAGAATACAGTACAATACTCACCTGTGGGGGAGGAGCAAGAGGAAAGTGTTATATATAGGCAACAGGATACTTTTGAAGGTAGCATGTGTTTTATATATTGCTGAAGTGATGGTTTCACAGATGCATAGATAGGAAAATACATCAAATGTCCTACTTTAAGCATATGAAGTTGTATCTCAATTATACTGCAGCAATGCTGTTAAAACTAGATAATGGCTGAAAGATTAAACAAGCACTACATAGAAGAGGATATAAAAATTAAAAAAAAATGAGCGGTAAGCATATATTTATTAGGGAAATGAAAATTGAATGTACAGTTGCATGCAAATGCATAGTATCCAGAAGGTCCTTAGACAAAAATAATTCATAATACTATGTGTTGTCAAGAATGTAGAGTAACACTCACATAAACTGCCAGTGAAATTATAAATAAACTTTATAAATAAATGGTTACAAGTTTTTAAAGCATGAACAAAAGGGCCTAGATATATGACAGCTTATGACTTAGAAATTCAACTCCTAGGCATCCACTCAAAGATATGAAGCCATTTGTCCCACAAGAGATATATTAAAATGTTTATAACAATTTTACTCATAATAGTAAAAAGTGGAAATGACTCAAATGTTGAACGATATTAGAGTGAATAAGCAAATTGTGATACATTATTTATTTATGTTTTTTTCTGAGACAGAGTCTTGCTCTGTCACCAGGCACCAGGCTGGAGTGCAGTGGTGCAATCTCGGCTCACTGCAATGTCTGCCTCCTAGGTTCAAGCAATTCTCCTGCCTCAGCCTCCTGAGTAGCTGGGACTACAGGCATGTGCCACCATGCCCAGCTATTTTTGTATTTTTTTTTTAGTAGAGACAAGGTTTCACCATGTTGGCCAGGATGGTCTCGATCTCTTGACCTCATGATCCACCCGCCTGGGCTTCACACATTCTTATGAATTCTACATGACAATAAAAGGAGCTACTGCTGCACAAAGATATGGATGTATCTCACAGATGTAAAGCTTAGCAACAGAAACCACAAAGATCATATACGCTAAGCTTCCATTTATATGAAATTCAAGAACAAGCTAAACAAACGTCTATTTTCAGAAATCAGAGTAGTGGTTTTCTTGGAACAGGGGAGACAGTATCAATTAGCAAACAGCAGGAGAGTCTTGGTGGTGCTAGACAGTCTATATTTCAATGTGGTGGTAATCATCTAAGTGTAGGCATAGCTTAAAGATTTAAATGTAAATGTAAAATAGGTATTCTTTATTGTATTTTCACGCCATTAAAAATATATAAAGGTGTAACCAATGAAGTATTTAGTGTAAATGAGAAAATTAGTGAAGAAAAATTTCATGAGAGCAGTTCGTGGAGCAGGTCTAGTAAGGCGCCGGTCCAAATAACAGCAGGTGGGTAAGGGCTCTTGGAAGGATATTTTCAATGAGAACAAAGTGACCCTCATGGGTTATATAACATAACTGAGAACTCAAAACTACACAAAAAAATAAACCTTTAATCTGGCAGAAGAGTTTGCTTCTTATTGTATAAGGGTTATAATCATAGAACCTCAAAGAAGGAAATATAATTCTAGCTTACTATTGGGCTCTAAAATGTCCTCTCTTTGGCTGGACGCGATGGCTCATGCCTTCGCATAATCCCAGCACTCAGGAGGCCAATGTGGGTGGATTACTTGAAGCCAGGATTTGGAGACCACCCTGGCCAACATGGCAAAACCCCCTGTCTACTGAAAATACAAAAAGTAGCCAGGTGTAATGTGGGTGCCTGTAATCCCAGCTACTCAGGTGGCTGAGGCATGAGAATCGCGTGAACCAGAAGTTGCAGCGAGCCGAGATTACATCACTGCACTCCAGCCTGGGTGACAGAGTGAGACTCCATCTCAATCAATCAATCAGTCAATCAGTATGTCCTCTATTCCTGAGGTCATGATGATGAAACATTGTAGTCGCTAACTACTATAAAGAACAAATTATCCTCAAACCTGTAAGCTTAAAACAAAACGTTTCACTACACACAGTTTCTTGAGGTCAGGAATCAGGAGCAATTGCGCTAGGTGGTTCTAGCTCAGGATGTCTCATGAGGTTGCAGTCGAAATGTTGGTTGGGTTGTAGTTATCTAAGGCTTGACACTGGCTGGAGAGTTGAACCAAGGAGGCTCACGCACATGGCTGTCTGCAAGAGGCTGCAGTTCCTTGCTAGCTGTTTATAGGAGGCCTCAGTTCTTTGCCACATGGAATGCTTCAGAGTTGCTCGTGACAAGGTAGGTGGCTTCCACCAAATCAAATGAAATGAGAAAGGGCAAAGCCGAAGACATACTGTCTTTTATAATCTAGCCTCAAAAGTGACATGCTGTAACTTCTGCCTTATTCTCTTGGTTGCACTGATCAACCCTTATACAATGTAATTGATTACATCAAAAGTGTTAAATTCCAAGAAACAGGGATCATTTGGAGCATATAGGAAGCTGTTTACAAGAGTCTAAACTTTGGCCCCAAATTATTTACATCCCTCCCACATACAAAATCCACACAGACTCCCAATTCTCATCCCGTTACAATGTCAGCACAAAGTCCAGAAATTTGTCACACCCAAGTATGGGTGAGACTCACCAAGTGTAGTTCCTGAAGTTTAGCTTCTTGAGTATAATTTTTCTCCATGTAAATACTTGTGAAGTTAACAATACTAGAGATTGTCTTCCCTTATATACTCAACATCCAAAAGAATGAACTCTACAGACATCCTTGTTCAAAAGAGGGAGGGGCATGAGAATTACATAGGAGTCACTGATGCATAAGAATTTAAAGTCTAGCACAGCAAATGTTGGGACTTACTTGATCAGGACTCAGTCCTGTTTCTGTTATGAAGTGACTCTTTATAACTCCTGGATCCACCTTATAGGTTCTTAGCTCTGTCCTTTGAATCATTCCTAGTTTTTAATACAAGGTAGCACTTCACTGTCATTTTTCTACTGACATAGTCATCTCAGAAATGTTCTGGGGTTTTCTATGAACTCTGTTTGTAAAAACCACATGTATAAATCCCTTCAGTCTTCTCTCTACCTGGAGTTTCTGCTGAAACAGCTGAGGGACAATGCCCTAGGGCTGTCTAGAAGCCCTATTATTTGACCTTTATAGATCCTTCATCAGACTGAATTGAGGCATTACCTATGTTCTTTCTATGACATTTACAGGAAATTTTAGTCACGCCCACAGCTTCTTCTTTAGAATCATGCTTTCCTGAGAGCACCCTAGATTAGACCTTTGCTCAGAATCTATTTCTCAATTTTAGCATTTTTGACATGCTAAAATTTGAGAGTCCAGGAATCTCAAAACTATAAAGTTCTAACTTCTTTTGTTTAAAAGTCCTTCCAATAGGTTATGTGTCTTTTATAGCATTGTAATATAGGCAGTAGGAAGAAAGCAGACAGTATCTTCGATACTCTGACTGGAAATGACTTTAGAGCATTCTCTTAATTCATTCAGTACATTTTCTACCTTCCACAATACTACAGGCAAAAGTGTTGCTAAACTTTCTGGCACTAAATAGAAAGCTTTTTACTTTCTCCAGTTTCTAATATGTTTTCACTTCCCTACTATAAGCCCTTACTCAAAGCTTTCAGTCTTTCCTGTCCTTTTAGCCTCCATCCACTGCCTGTTTTCAAGCACTCCAAAATTTTAGTGTTTTCTTTCTCTTTGTAACAGTAACTTCGTTCTAGGTACCAAAATATGTATTGGTTATCTATTGCTATGTGAAACATTAATACTTAGCAACTTAAAAGAATAAACAGTTTACTGTTTCACACAGTTTCTGAGAACAAGGAATCCTCAAAAGCATAGTAGGATGGACCTAGCTCAGAGTCTCACATGAGGTTGCCGTCAAGACGTTGGCTGGGGGCTGTAATCACCTGAAGGCTTGACTAGGACTGGAGCCCATACATGCAAAGAAGGCTTATAACATGGCCGTTGGAAACAGACTTCAGTTCCTTGCTGGTTGTGCATAGAGTCTTCAGTTCCTTGCCACATGGTCCTTTCAACGAGGCTGCTCATGACATGGTAACTGATTTTCTCCATATCAAGTGATCTGGGAGAGAGGAAAAAGAAAGAAGTCATAATATCTTTGATGACCTATTCTCAGAAAAGACATATCATCATTTCCACTTTATTTATTTATTACTTTTTTTTCTTCTTTTCTTTTTTTGAGATGGAGTTTTACTCTCCGGAGTTTCACACTGGCTAGAGTGCAGTGGTGCAACCTCAGCTCACTGCAACATCCGCCTTCTGGTTTCAAGCATTCTCCTGCCTCAGCCTCTGAGTATCTGGGATTACAGAAGCCAATCACCTAATTTTTGTATGTTGGTATTTTTAGTAGAGATGGGGTTTCACCATGTTTGCCAGGCTGGTCTCAAATTCCTGATCTCAGGTGATCTGCCTGCCTCGGGATTGCAGGCGTGAGCCACCATGCCCAGTCATTTCTGCTTTATTTCATTGGTCACACAGGTCAACCCAGTGTGGAAGGAAATTCCACAAAGGTATGTACACCACAGGTGGAAATCATTGATGAACATCTTGCAATTTGGCTATGACACATAATTTGTAGATTTTTACCCTTTAAAATGAACACAGATTGATAGTAAGAGCCATAACCGTTTACACATAGCAAAATTTATAAGTACATTTACAACTGGTAAGAAGTGATGTGGAAAAGATTAAAGCAGGAAGGAGAATAACGGCCTTAGAGTCTCACCTCACACACTTGGGCACGTGTTGGCAAACCATGGCCTATGACCAAATTTGTCTCGCCGTATGTTTTGTCAATAAAATGCTTTTGTAACACAGTCAGACCGTTCATTTTTGTATTATTTATGTCTTCTTTAGCACTGTCATGGCAAGGTTGAGTAGTTTCAACATAGGATGGCTCACAAAGTTGAAAATAAATGCTATATAGTTCTTTGAAAAAAGTTTTTCAACCACTGGCTAGGATATAAAGAGAAAAGTTTCAGAAAGTCAAAAATTATAGAACTGACATTTCCGGGTATAGATAACTGAAAGGAATTATAAGGTTCCAGTGAACATACTCATGAAAAGCTTTCAATAAGGGAAAGGAATATGTTGGAGTAGGAGAAAGACAATTCAAATCAGCAGTGTGGGACAAAGAGACATCTAGAAACAAGCTCTTCAGTGTTCTTATTTGTACAAAGACACCCTTCATCTCTGGATGAAACCCGCTATTTGTGTGATGAAACTGGGTTTCAGAAGAACTGAAACTGAAATTTCCTGCAGTCTTGTATGTCCATTTGGTCACATAGCAGACACAAGATTTGTCATTATCTCAGGTGGAAACTATCAATAAACAAATTGACCCTAGATTCCACTGAGGGATTTTGAACTTTAAAGAGCTTATGACAAACCATTAGTTAGGCTAACTAGCTAACTAATGATTTATAGTGAGTTCCGACCATATCATGGCCAAAAGTCAAAAATAGACACCAAGGCATTTCTGGAAATAAACAAAGAGCTGTCCCAGTTCAGATATAAAATAACTCACTTTCTTATGCATGCATTATGAGAATTAAATGTCACTAACTGATATGGCTTGGCTGCGTCTCCACCCAAGTCTCATCTTGAATTGTAGTGCCCATAATCCTCACATTTCGTGGGAGTGAGGAGTGGTAGTGGGAGTGATAATGAGTTCTCACTAGATCTGATTATTTAATAAGGGGCTTTTTTCCCTTTTGCTCAGAGCTTCTCCTTACTGCTGCCATGTGAAGAAGGAAGTGTTTTCTTTCCCTTCTGCCATTATTGTAAGTTTCCTGAGGCTTCTCCAGCCCTGAAGAATCATGAGTCAATTACACCTCTTTATTTTATAAATTACCTAGTCTCGGGTATATTTTTATTAGCAGCATGAGAACAGACTAATACACTAATATTGTGGGTGAGCAACAGCTATCTGAGCCAGTGGCTTTGAGGTAAAAGAATTTACCAAGACAGTTGTAGGTAAGAAAGGCAGATTCATTAAAGAAAAGTAGGAAAATATGTTTCCAGGGAGGCAACAGGCAGCATCAGCAGAAGGAAAGCCAACTGCAAAGAAACAAAGGCTTGCCGGGAATGTTATGGAATAGGATTTATGCTGTATGCTGCAGAGGACTTTGTACGGTACTGATAACGCCAGAGTTGCAGTGAGTTAACTTACAGGTGTCTGGTGATACTTAAGCACATGGCCCATGTCCTGGACCATGAAGAAAGGCAGACTAATAGCTTATGTGCTTTCTTTTTCTGCCTTCCCCCTGCTCCCACCAGCCTCCTTTTCCCTAATTAGGACTTCACAACTAATGGAGGAATCAAGAATCAATATACTGGGGAAGCCAGAAAATAATTACTTGTCCTAGCATATGTCAATTAAGGAACCAAAAGGCAGTGTTTAAATTATATAAAGTGGCTGGGCACCGTGGCTTATGTCTGTAATTCCAGCACTTTGGGAAGCCAAGGCAGGCAGAACTCTTGAGCCCAGGAGTTCAAGACCAGCCTGGGTAATATTGAGAAACCCCATCTCTACAAATGATATGAAAAATTAGCTGGGCATGGTGGCTGGCACCTTAGTCCCAAGTACTCAGAAGGCTGAGATGGGAGGATCACCTGTGCCCAGGAAGTCAAATCTGCAGTGAACTGTAATTGTATGATTGCACTACAGCCTGGGCAACGGGAATGAAACCCTGTCTCAAAATAAATAAATAAAATGACATAAACTATGAAGTAGCAGTTGTAACATATTTTTAGGATTATGTGGGTACAGTAGACATAACTCTAAAGTGGTTTCTAATCGGTACCCCAGTGGCCTAGTGTACACCTGCGTCATCCCTTCCCCTTTAGTTTGAGTAGGATTTGGGATTATGATGGAATGTTACTCCATGTTTAGATTACACTAAATGACAAAGATGAGGCAGGTTTTCAGATGCAACTAAGGTTCCAAATCCTTCCCCCCCTTTTTTTTTGAGTAGTCTTGCTCTGTCCCCCAGGCTGGAGTGCAGTGGTGCACTCTTGGCTCACTGCAACCTCCACCTCCCAGGTTCAAGTGATCCTCTTGCCTCAGCTTCCCAAATAGCTGGGACTATAGGTGTGCACTATCATGTCCAGCTAATTTTTATATTTTTAGTAGACACAGGGTTTCACCATGTTGGCCGGGCTGGTCTTGAACTCCTGACCTCAAGTGATCTGCCTGCCTCGGCCTCCTACTGAGATTACAGGCATAAACCACCACACCCAGTCCAAATTCTTCCATCTTAAGTCAATCAAAATGATTTTTTTTCATTACATCAATGATGAAAATAGACCAGCTTTGATACATAGCAGAGAAAAACACTCTTAAGTGTTAAAACAGAAGACAATGCCTCATGAGAGGAGGTCAGGGAGATAGGAGGGTTAGCACAAAAAATATCTATAACCATTACATGCTTGCTTATGTTAAATTTTTTAATTAAGAAATATATAATTTTATAATCACATGGACAACAAAACCAAAATATTAAAAATCTCCAGAAAGAGCAATTCATAATAAGCTGTCTTAGTTCAAATTAAACATATTATATTTCATCCTATATCTTTTGTAAGTTAACTGAAGTGCATTTTTCCTAAATCAGTCTTCATACAAGAATGTGAAGAGGGCCAGGGATGGTGTTTCACACCTGTAATCCCAGCACTTTGGGAGACCAAGGTTGGAGAATCACTCAAGACCATGAGTTCAAGACCAGCCTGGGCAACGTAGCGAGACCTTGTCTTCACAAAAAATTAAAAAATAAAAATTAGCTGGGCATAGTGGCATGGCACCTGTAGTCCTAGCCACTTGGGAGGCTGAGTCAGGAGGATCACTTGAGCCCAGGAGTTGAGGTTGTAATGAGCTATGATCTTGCCACAGCACTCCAGCTTAGGCAGTGTGAGTTAAATTTTATTTGATGTGAGTTAAATTTTATTTAAATTTCTGCTGAGAATTAGCAAGAATGTAAATAAAGTTACATAAATCTGCAATAAAACTACATCAAATTTAACATTAAATATATACATCAAATCAAAATACAAAATTCTTTATATTAACTTTATAATTTCAGATGTAAATGTACAAATTTCATCAATTGTAAAACACATTATTTCACATATATGACAATTGTATAAGACACTGTTTGAAACATTTATAGATTCCAGAAGTAGACAAGAAGTAATAATATAACAGGTAAATATATCATTATTAGTAATGTTGGGTCTCTACTCTCCACCTTCTCTGCCCCAAGAAACATTTAAATGACCTGTTGCTTACAGATAAAACGATTTTTAATTTCACAGGGTTCATCTACAGCATTTCCCTTTGGATTATATGCTATGCAGTTCTTTCGATTAGAAGTTCCAAACAATGGAAATCTGTAATGAAGAAGAAAGCGTTAACATATGGAAAAAGGAAGTGAGAATTATCAGGGAAGTTTTCAATTAAATGATGTAACTTGAAAAGCATTTGAGTGAGATATTAACATATCGAGTCCTTTTTTCTTTTTCAGTAACCACAATTTTCATGATTCTCTAGTACAATGCTATGAAATACCCAGTTGTTTTCTCACCAATCAGTATCACTGAGGCCAGGGATTTTTCCTTGTTGATTTTCTGTTGTCATTAATGGTTTAAATGTGTGATATGCTTTACTTTTATTTTGTTTAAGATGTATTATCTGATCTAGTCTAGGAAAGCAGAAACAAGCCAGAGCATAAACTTTGTCCCTGTGTGATGTTGCAAATCTCATGTTTATAAATGAAAATGAGATTGAAAAAGTACACATATACTGAAAATAATTCTACAGTATACAAAATATAAAAGGATGCTAAGAATATTGGCGTCTGCCAGAATAAATAAAATAATGGATATACTGTTTTATCTGGATTGCCTCTGTGTATACGAGTATCTGTACATGCACATATACTGCCAAGTGCTTGTACTAAGGCAAAAAAAAAAGCATATGTTAAAGTTATTTTATGTCCACAAATACACTAACTTTATGTCACTTGAACATAAACTTGGATGTTCTAGGCAGATCTAAAATTGTTATTTTGTTGTACCTTTTCCTTTTTCTGTATTTTCATGCCCTAGAGAAGGTTATTTCAGCCACAGTGCTCCTGGATTTTACCTTTGCTAGTCACATCTAAGGACAAATTCATAAAGAGCAAAAAAGGTAATGACTGGCAGAAACTTACAGATCCTGGGAGAGTACAGAGCCACTCTCCCATAACCAGGCATTTTGTTCTTCACTATACGAGAGTCCAATCCAGTAAAATTGTTGACTGGAGCTCATAAAATCCTGCTTCAAGTAAAAGACAATCACATTAATCTAATTTTAATCTACTCTGAGGATAACAGATTTTGAAGGAAAGTCAGTGTTCAGAGTAAGATTCAGCCTGTCCATCACACAAAAGGTATAGTCAAATAATACCTTTGATAAATAATGACTCAAAGTTCTTATTTATCTGGCCCATTCATATATGGATGAAAAATACCACAAAATCTCACTTCTTGAAGAATTAAAACCCTTATAAAAGGAGACAGAGTCTTCGTGTAACACTTTCTTTACAGGGGATCAATTAAATTTGATTCCTAAATGATGGTATTCTGAAATGATGAATGATAAGATTCACCTCATGAGTATAATCTACTCAACCTATAATCAGCACAGGTGCTGCATGCATCTGGAGAATTTTTCACTTTTTCTTATGGATTGGGCAATTAGGGCCATGCATGGCATCTCACACCTGTAATCCTAGCACTTTGGGAGGCAGAGGCGGGTGGACCACCCAAGATCAGGAGTTCAAGACCAGCCTGGCTAACATAGCGAAACCCTGTCTCTACTAAAAATACTGATGGCATGCACCCGTCATCCCAGCTACTCAGGAGGCTGAGACAGTAGTATTGCTTGAACCAAGGAGGTAGAGGTTGTAGTGAGCTGAGATCATGCCAGTGCACTCCAGCCTGGGCAACAGAGTGAAACTCTGTCTCAAAAAAAAAAAAAAAAATTTAGTAATTTTTCTTACCATATTTTCCATACTAGCTTATATGCCAGAAGGATGACAAAAACTAGAAAATTATTTTAAAAAAAGAAATTTAATTGAAAGAGCTAAAAATCACATTTAGTTGGCTCTTTAAATAAAATGGGTAAATATAATGACCTATTATCTAAAATGGGTAAATATGACTTTGGATTCTTCCTGAAAAGTTTCTTTCACTTTATTTTGCACCTATCTTGATTTGTATTCCTATGATATAAATCACCAAGAAATTTAATATTACAATGACTATTTTAAGGTACACGGAATCAATAACTCAATTCCAATATAACCATCCACTTATGATCTGATTAATTACTTAAAGTATTTAACTTGTTTAGATAGTATATTTTTCTAGATCAAAGAAAATGTAGAAAATCAGACTTAGTACATGCCAGTTCATCTCTGCTTTGAAGCTGAAGAAGACTGGATTTCTGAGAAGCACAGAGATGCCTACTTTCATTCCAGGTTCTAGATTCGCTGGAAATGAAGTAACAGTTGCATCGATAACCAATCCATTTTTCCTGGCAAGAACAGCAGTCAGAGTCTGACAGAAAAGATAAAACATAGCTAATGACATAGGAGATGACGTTTCCTTCAATGCCATTTCATTATGCAACATTTATTTGCTGTTTATTCTTTTAACATTCTTTCAGAATCTACTGTTTACACCACAGTTCAGGGGCTATTAATGTGAACTAATTAGACATGAACACGGTATTTTTTCCTCATGGAGATTATATTCTAGAGATAGAACCAGAATTATATAATTTTCAATAATTTATTAACGATACTTAATGATGATTTAGGTAAGTACACAAAAACAATTAAGTATTTTAAAACAGCATGTAGCAGAGTGTAAGATGAGGGGCAGTTAGAAGAACCTTTTTTGAGGAAGTAACTCGAAACTAAGTACTGTAGCAGAAATAGAAGTTAACTAGATGAAAGAGACTGAAAGGAGGAAAACATTTTAGCATGTTTTCTGAGTCAGAAAAGAATATGGCACTGGTCAGGAGTGTATATATACATATATATTATGTATGTATATACATACAGAATTATGGCTCACACCTATAATTCCAGAACTTTGGGAGGCTGAGGTGGGCAGATCACTTGAGGTCGGGAGTTTGAGACCAGCCTGACCAACATGGAGAAACCCTGTCCCTACTAAAAATACAAAAAAAAAAAAAAAAAAGTCAGCTGAGTGTGGTGGCACATGTCTGTAATCCTAGGTACTCGGGAGGCTGAGGTAGGAGAATCGCTGGAACCCAGGAGGTGGAGGTTGTGGTGAGCTGAGATTGCACTACTGCACTCCAGCCTGGGTAACAAGAGTGAAACTCTGTCTCAAAAAAAAAAGAAAAAATGATGAGGGGGGTGGGATTTTTGGTACATTTGGAGAATTCTGATATGTTTGAAAGGAAATATAAATAAACCAATTATCTTGAGTCTTAATTACATAGTTTATCCATAATAGTGTTTTCAACATTTGTTATCTACAGTAATAAAAAGCATGACATAGCATAGGCACTCAAATTGTTGCCATATAAGTGGTGCTGAAGATGTTGCACCATTTATGTATGTATGTATTTATTTATTTATTTTTGAGACAGAGTCTTGCTGCGTTGCCCAGGCTGGAGTGCAGTGGTGCCATCTCAGCTCACTGCAACCTCTGCCTCCCAGGTTCGAGCAATTCTCCATGCCTCAGCTTCCTATGTAACAGAGACTACAGGTGTGCACCACTATGCCTGGCTAATTTTTGTATTTTTAGTAGAGATGAGGTTTCACTATGTTGGCCAGGCTTGTCTCAAACTTCTGACCTCAAGTAATATGCCTACCTCCAGCCTTCCAAAGTGCTCGGATTACAGGCATGAGCCACTGCGCCCGGCCAAGATGTTACACTGTAAATGAAGCAGTATATGATCACAGAAGATGATGAGACAACTTGGGGTGCATTTGGAAAAAAATATATTTAGAAAATCTGGGCTGGGTGCTGTGGCTCTGCCGGGCAGAGTGGCTCATGCCTGTCGTCCCAGCACTTTGGGAGGCCAAGCGGGTGGATCACCTAAGGTCAGGATTTCAAGACCAGCATGGCCAACATGGCGAAACCCTCTCTATACTAAAAATACAAAAATTAGCCGGGCACGGTGGTGGGTGCTTGTAGTTCCACCTACGTGGGAGGCTGAGGCAGGAAAATCTCTTGAACCCAGGAGGAGAAGGTGGCAGTGAGCTGAGATAGCACCACTGCACTCCAACCTGGGAGACAAGAGCAAAACTCTGTCTCTAAAAATAAAAGAAAGAAAGAAAATTGGACTTTGAGCTGGCTTCCATTGGATAAGTAAGATTTAGAAATCTGTGCACTATATTTTGCATCATTTAAGAATCAAAAGGGAAAAGTATGAGATGCAAAAGTATAGATCATAAGCAAATTCAGGCAGGTAATGAGGATTAACTGTAATGTTTCCTGCGGTTTAGTTTTTGTTACCTAATGATGACCACTCATGTATTTTTCATTTCAGATACCATTTTCCTAATTAGTTAAATGTATAAATGATGCACATTCAATGTAATTTAATCATGTTTACATTAGAGAACAGTAAAATGAGACTATCCTACACTGGCAGGCAAATTTCTATTACTAAGTATAATATTCTATCATGCTTCTTCGTGTGAGAAACAAAGAACTGCTTATTTCATCCTTTACCAATGCCAAGCTTTCCAAAAAATATGCCCTACCTTTCTGGAGTTCTATGTTGGGTCCTGGAGTAAATGCTGACTCAATGCTCAGTTTAGTAAAAGCTATAATGAATGATTAGAAATTTGTTTAATTAGATATGGGTTTCTGAAATAATAACATATTAACATTAGTAAGATGAAGCCTTTATTATTAAATGATGTCATCACAGTTTTGATTTTGATGGAGACGTGCTTAGAAGAACTTACAATTTTTTAACAAAATTCCCAGTGTGGCCATCAACGAAAGGCATATTATCCCTAAGGTCCCAGAAATCAACCTCCAGAAGGTGGCCTTAAACACTGTAAGAAAGACAGACAGGGTAATGACTTAAAGAGCAAACACGGGAGCTGAGATCTTAAAAGCAGAAACTAGTGAGAGGGAATCCAAAACATTCTTTCATTTGATAAGGGTGTCAGCTTGCCAATAAAACACTGAAAAATGAAGACTTTCCAATCAGGACTTCACCCAACACCAGCATTTTTATGTGATGTATCTTATTCTTCACGGAGATTATTCAAACATTTTCTACTCTACCAGCTCTGTCTCAGTAAAGTGAATTTACCATGTATGTTTAAAACCGACAGAGAAGCTTAAAGATCCAGAGGAAGAAGATATTAGCAGGCACCAAGTTGTGTTTTATGAACTTACATAATTGCCATTTATTTTTCTTCTCTCAACCAAATCGTAAGATAGATAGTGTGATTCTCATTAGGTAGGTGAGAAAACATAAGGTCCAGTAATAATGTTATTTTCTCAAGTTATCCAAGCAAGCAAGTATCCAAGTCCGAAATCAAATGAAAGTGGGTCTAGCTCAAGGATCTTTCACTTAACGTAATCTACCATTGTCACAGTAATACTACTTGAGAGTGTGTCCTCTCCTCATCTCAGTGCAGCTTTGCTCTGATAAATGTCTAGCCGCTCATGGCTTCATAGAGATATTGCAGGGAAAAGAAGACATAGAAACATTCTGGACTTCATGTGATAACTCTTTCTACAACCAATAGATGGGTGATGCCTTGGAGGCCTGGGTTCATTTCGCAGTACATTGAATTATGATACGCAAACAATCTTTTCTTCCCCAAGAACATTACATTTGTTCACACTCAAGATTGCTTGTTTCTAGGCTTTTGACCTAAAACATTTCAACATTAGGAGATTCTGTGCTGACACTGCCACACTCTCAAATAATGATGTTGTCATTAACAACAGTACAATATGTCAAACTGTTCATTTGTGTAATTTCTAGATGTCACCACATAAACAGTAAGTTTAAAACTTTTAAGCATTGCGCCATTAATATTTGGCACTTTCTATTTCTATATTAGAATTCCGTTGCTCACAATTTAACCAGGTTAGAGTTCAGTTCTTGTTCAGAATTTAGAGGTAGCCCTGCCAGAAGCCACTCGTTAAACCTGTCATAAAAATTTCATAGAATCATTTCTGAGTTAAACAATGAAGAATCAGGAAACTAAAATGAATGGAAAAGTGCTAATGCATGAAAAGCCTGAAAATATCCACTGTTAATCATGTCCTTTTCTCTTAAAGCACTACCCCAAAATTAGCCAATCCCAGAAATAGCTTTTCTGGTTATTTTTAATTTGGCGATTGAAATCACACATACCTGCCATGAGAAGTTATGTTCCAAGAGCAATGTAGAGAAGGCACGATGTGTACTTGTTCAGAAAAAACAGCGTTGAATTGTTGGAGCTGAGCTGGAGTTGAAAGACTCGGAAAGTTGAGTGTGAAGAAATATAGCAAAAAAGTAGAATGAAAAATTGTGTATTTAAATGATGTTTTTGAATTACCTATTGATGAGCCATGTATTACCATACGAATAAGAAGCAGTAAAATCAGAAGCTTCTAATGTGTTCCAGGAACCACAATACAGGAAATTCTCACAGCACTTTTGTAATATTAACACTGTGGTAAGCACTAAAGAAGGTGAGAAGAGGTGAGAGGAAGTTTTGATGTTTTGGTTTTAATGTTTGAAAACAGAATTCATTTTGAAGAGTTATCTGGACAATGAAGGAAATGATTGGCAAACCAAAGGTAAATTCACTTCGTGTAATAAAATTACTCACAGAATTTTCCTCTTTTAATAATAACAAACATTTATTACTTAGCTTGTACTTGAATTGTACACAATTTAAAGAACTTGGCATATGTTAGCTCATTTATCTCTTCAAATGGTTTGATAGTAAAGATACACAAATATCCTCAATCTATCAATGAGAAAACTGAGGCATATAGAGCTAAGTAATTTGCCCAACGTCATGTAAAGTGGGATTTCCCTGTGTCACTCTGTTCTTCTGATCCCTACCTAATTCCTGGCCACTACAGGAAAAGTTCAAAAAGGTAGAACTGGATGGGTTTCCCACTTGAATGCCTCATTCACGTTAGCCCTACAAGCTTTGGTCGACACCTCACTTTTCATTTCCTTAAAGTTCTTTGAACATAGCTGCTTTATTTTCTTTATTTTTACTAATATATTAATTACTATATTGTTTAGTGTGTTATCTAATGTAAATACTATACTGCTACTTCAATGTACCCGTTTTTGTCTACAGAAGAGTAACCTTATTGCTAGGAATATCAAAGGTGGAACAGGTCAAATTTCCAATGTGGAAGAGATTGGCTATAATAAGAATCTTCAAATGACGGATTTCGATCTATGACTTAGTATCTGGAAATACAATCTACCATGCATCCTCATACAAAAGCAGACACTCAAACTTTTGTTTATTATATTGTGTATATTGTTTATGTTCAAGCATTATAATGTAACTATAGATAAACATTTTTTAAAAGATAGGCTTTCAACCAACAACAGAAAAAAAAAAACAAAGACTACTTTGATTTCTCAGTTTTTATGAGCTCAAAACCTTTCCATCTTTTCACTGTGCATTGTGTGTATAGAGCTGGTTTCATTGCACCACCAAATTTATAGAAATATAAATCCTGACTGAAGAATATAAGCATAAAATCTACTTCATCCAGAATTTAGGCAAATCTTAGTTGAAGTGATTTATTTAAAAAATCCTTTGCTTACTTGAAATCTATTCATCTTCAGTTTTAGTGTTAGAAAAAGCTAATCTAGAAGAAACCTATCTGATACTATTTTCCCCCATGTGAAATTGCCTTAAAATACCAGAGTTTAGGGGTTTGCTTTTAGTTTTTCTCTTGAAATAGTACAAATTTATGACAGAATGTGCAACAGGGGTTATTACTACACTTTCATTACTAACTGAACCACCTTTCTTTGGAAGTTATTCTAAGTTTTGAGAACCATGTTTGGTGAGAATACATCCATCAATCATTGTCTTTTTTTTTCTTCTTAGTTCACTGACTTAGAAATAAAAATCCAACAAACGCAAGTTTAATTCAAGAACTCCAGCCTGAAATAAGATATCCAAACACACCCACCCCCACCACACACACAGAGTAAGCTTTTATATATATATATATATATATATATATATATATATATATATATATATATGTGTCTCCTTCTTTTAACTCTTTCTGAGCTGCCAACTCTGATTGTCCTTTCTGTTTAGTTTTGCACATAGGCAGGTGAATGGTTTCCATGCACTGTATCTCTTCCACTCATCTCCACTTGTTCCTGAGGTTATCATTGCCTTGCCTACGTCCCTTGGAATATTTGGGGAGCTATGGCCAACTAGTTATCTGTATAGATGTGTCTGTGGGTTCTTTTCCGTCCAATAACTGCTGAAAGCCTTGCTGTTCTCAGACATGCTAGTCCGGAAGGGCTGAATAGTCATCACCAGAACGGTCCTCTACAAATGAATCTTGGGATTCTCTAGAGTCCAGCAGTCTCAGCCCTGAAGTCAAGTAATTCTGAACATTGTGTTTTGCCCCATTTCCCAGAATCACTCAAAGTGTTATGCTCCAGTCCCCTCCTCTAGAAACTAGATTCAGAAAACCTTTACTGTGTCCCACCTTCCCTGTCCGATTACACCTCCTTTTGTACCTTTATTCCATACACAATTCCAAATAAAGTTTGCACTCAAAGGATTCTCTGGGGCTCCTGCAGAGAGAACCTAGACTAAATTCCGCTGAGATTTCCAGCTTCACTTATATAAATTTGCTTTTGAAAAGTTAGGTATCCTGCCAAAAGAACATCTTTCTTTGTGGGACCTCCCGTCCACCAGCGACCACTGCAGGAAGCCACCCTCTTCCTCCCCTGCTGTTTATTAGTGCTTTTGTTCAGAGCAAGTGATGACTTCAATAGCTAAGCCGACTTTTAAACCTCAGTCAAGAGCCGGGAAAATAAATTAATATTCACTTAAGATATAAACAGTGGAGTCTTTTCTCTACCTAAAAATGTATAATTAAAATGTTGCAGAATGCAATTAGAGCGTACATTTTAATATCCCCAACGAAGAAATTTATTTTGATCTCACTGCTTTTAGAAAATGTATTCCTTGAGCGGGGGAAAAAAATCGCTAACATCAGGCTACAAATTCTTCTTTTAGCAGGGAGGGAGGGATCCCTGAGAAAAAATAAAAGATGTTACTGACCTGGTAAAATCTCATTGTAAACATGCTAATAATAAACCTACTAGCTAGATAGTGGGTTTTGCTTGCAAAATTCTTATCAATTGAATGATTTTAGCAGGATGTATTAGAGTGTCTAAAATTGTTAGTGAGTGGTAAAATCAAATAAAAGTGTAAAACTAAGGCCGGGCATGGTGGCTCACACCTGTAATCCCAGGACTTCAAGAGGCCGAGGTGGGTGGATCACTTGAGGTCAGGAGTTTGAGACCAGCCTGGCCAACATGGACAAACCCCATCTCTACTAAAAATAGAAAATTAGTCTGGTGTGGTGGTGCACACCTGTAAGTCCTGCTACTCGGGAGGGTGAGGCATGAGAGTCTCTTGAACTGGGTGAACTGAGATCACACCACTGCACTCCAGCCTGGGTGACAGAGTGAGGCTCCTTCTTAAAAAAAAAAAAGGGTAGTATAAGTGTAGCCAAGAGAAAGGAGAGGAGACCCAAAGTCAGGCAGGAAAGTTTTATTAACCTGCGGGCTGCTCCGTACGAGTCAGAGGAGGTGACCCTGAGCTTACAAAACAAGGAGTTTAAATAGGGTGAGAGGGGCATAATCTATCCACTGAACAGGAACGGAGATAGTTTGTTAACTTGTGATAGACCTGCAATACATTATCCTGTGACTTTTGTGGTGACAATCTTTTTTAAAAAAAGAGAGAAACCAGGAGTTTTTTACAGATATGTGTCAAACAAGAATTTACAATTATGGATAACCAATATATGTTCTCCCTGCCCTCCCTTGAGCTGCCTGGATGGCTGTAATCAGGCTTTGATTAACTGTAGCATGTCTGGCAGCCTTGATGTGGTGCCTAGGTAGAGGTTCAGAAGTGCAGCTGCAGAGCAATCAGAGCAAGGGAAGGGGTCAGCCTGCACAGAGGGGGTTTTCTTGTCCCTAACAGGTAGCAATGATTATCTAGAGAAAATTTTGTGGCACTAAACTTCTAGGAGGATGCACTTTGACCAACTGGTAACTCCTTTTCATACTTGGTTATTTTCATTTTGTTTTGTTTTATTTTTTTTCCTCAAGATAGATCTTTCTGAATGAGTCTACTATTGATTTACATGTGCAAGTTCATGTTAAAATACAGTATTTGGGATAACACAAGAGAAAGAACGCATATTTGAGTGTGTTGGATAGAGAAATCTTCCAAGTCCGTATTCATCAAGAAAGAAAGAGCAGCAATGACTTTCACAAGCTTTGATTGGAAACAGCACATCCGCCATCTCTGAATTTACCATCTTTGATGTGGCATGACCATTTATTAAGTAGGAGTGGGAGAATCAACAACGTGGCTGAGACATAAGAAGAAAGGAAAGGATGGCTAGCATTAATACCAAGGGAAAAAAATACTGCCCCACTGTTAACCTCTGGGATTTTTTTTTCAGTTTTTATTTTAAAATGAATATAGGTTGACAAAAAAGTTACAAAAATAGCATAGGGTGCTCCCTTGTCCCTGCTGTTGGGTTTCCCCAGTGATAAGACAGACACACCTCAGTTTACTGCGCTTAACTTTCTTGTGCTTCACAGGTGTGGTAGTTTTTACAAATTGAGGTTTTGTGGCAACTCTGCCTCAAGTAAGTCTATCGGTGCCATTTTTTGTTAACAGCCTGTGCTCACTTTCTGTCTCAGATTCACATCTTGGTAATTCTTGCAATATTTAAAACTTTTTTTACTATTATTGCAATATCTTTTATGGTGATTTGTGACCAGTGATGCTTGATGTTACAATTGAAATGGTTTTGTGTTGCAACAAACAATACCCATGTAACAGAGTTAACTTAGTTGATCAATGTACGGTTGTGACTGCTTCACTGGGCAGCCATTATCCATCTCTCTTCCTTTCTTTAGGCCTCCCAATCTCCTGAAACACAACAATACTGAAACTAGGCCAGTTAATAACAGTACAACGACCTTAAGAGTAAAAGTGAAAGGAAGAGTCACACATCTCTTACTTTAAATCAAAAGCCAGAAATGATTCAGCTTAGTGAGGAAGGCATTTTGAAAGCCTACACAGGCCAAAAGGTCTGTTCAGTCAACCATTTAGCCAGATGGTGAATGCAAAGAAAGAGTATTTGGAAGAAATCAAAACTGCTATTCCAGTGAACATGCAAATTATGTCTATATACATAATATATATCAGCCTTATTGCTAATATGGAGAAAGTTTTACTGGTCCATATCAAAGATTAAACCATCACATAATGTTTCGTTAAGCCAAAGCCTAAGGTGCTAACTCTTCAATTCTATGAAGACTGTGAGAGGTGAGAAAGCTGCAGGAAAAAAAAATTGGAAACTAGCAGAGGTTGGTTCATGAGATTTACAGAAAGAAGCCATCTAATAACATAAATGTGTAAGGTGAAGCAGTAAGTGCTGATGAAGAAGCTACAGCACGTTATCAGAAGATATAACTAAGATCATTGATAAAGGTGGCTACACTGAACAACATATTTTCAATGTACGTGAAACAGCCTTCTACTGGAAAAGCCATCTATGACTTCACTAGAGAGGAAAGTCAATGCCTTGTTTCAAAGCATCAGCTTCAGAGGACAGGCTAACCCTCTTGTTCGGGGCTAACTGGTGACTCGTTGAAACCAATGCTCATTTACCATTTCAAAAAATGTAGGGCCCTTAAGAATTATGCTCAATCTACTCTACGTGTGTTCTATATATAAAACAACAAAGTCCAGATGGCAGCATATCTGTTTACAACATGGTTTACTAAGTATTTTGAGCCCGTAGTCGAGACTTAGTGCTCAGAAAAAAAGATTCCTTTAAAAATATTACTGCTCATTGAGAATGAGCCTGGTCACTCAAGAGCTCTGATGAAGATGTGCAAGGAGATTCATGTCATTTTCAAGCCTGCTAAGACAACATTCATTCTGTAGTCTATGAATCAAGGAGGCCTTTCAACTTTTAAGTCATATTATTTGAGAAATATATTTTGTATGTATTAAAGCAATGATTCCTCTGACGAATCTGGGCAACGTAAATTCAAAACTTTCTGTAAAGGCTTCACCATTCTGGATGCCATTTAAGAACATTTGTGGTTCATGGGAGGAGGTCAAATATAACATTAACAAGAGTTTGGAAGAAGCTGATTTCAACCCTCATGGATGCCTTTGAGAAAGTAACTACAGATTCAGTAGAAATAGCAAGAGAACTAGAATGAGAAATGAAGCCTGAAGATGTGGTTGAATTCACTATTTACAATAGCCAAGACATGGAACCAACCCAAATGCCCATCAATGATAGACTGAATAAGGAAAATGTGGTACATATGCACCACGGAATACTATGCATTCATAAAAATGAATGAGATTATGTCCTTGGCAGGGACATGGATGAAGCTGGAAGCCATCATCCTCAGCAAACTAACACAAGAACAGAAAACCAAACACCGCATGTTCTCACTCATAAGTGGGAGTTGAACAATGAGAACACATGGACACAGGGAGGGGAACAACACACACCATGGCCTATCAATGGGTGGGAGGCGAGGGGAGGGAGAGCATTAGAACAAATACCTAATGCGTGCAGGGTTTAAAACCTAGATAATGGGTTGATAGGTGCAGCAAACCACCATGGCACATGTATACCTTGTAACAAACCTGCACATTCTGCACATGTATCCTAGAGCTTGGAATAAGATTTTTTTAAAGAAAATATGTGTCTGAATTGATGCAATCTCATAACAGAGCTTTCATGGTGAGGAACTGCTTTTTACAGATGAGGAAAGAGAAATTTCTTGGGATGGAATCTACTGGTGAAGATTCCATTGTGAATATTGTTGAAATGACAAGGAAGAATTTAGAATATTACAAATAAGGTAGTTGATAAAGCAGTGGCAGGGTCTGAGAGGACTGATTCCAACTTTGAAAGTTCTACTGTGGGTAAAATGCAATGAAACAGCATCATATACCACAGAGAAATCTTTTGTGAAAGGAAGAGGCAGCCAATGCAGTAAACTTCATTGTTGTCTTATTTTTAGAAACTGCCACTGTCGGGGTGGGTGCCGCGGCTCACAACTGCAATCCTAGCACTCTGGGAGGCCAAGGAGGGTAGATCACAAGGTCAGGAGTTCAACACCAGCCTGGCCAATATGGTGAAACCCCATCTCTACTAAAAGTATAAAAATTAGTTGGGCATGGTGGCGGGTGCCTATACTTCCAGCTACTTGGGAGGCTAAGGAAGAAGAATCTCTTGAACCCAGAAGGCGGAGGTTGCAGTGAGCCACTTGCACACCACTACACTCCAGCCTGGGCGACAGAGTGAGATTCCATCTCAAAAATAAAAATTAAAAAGAAGAGAAAAGAAATTGCCACTGTCACTCCAGCCTTCAGCAACCACTGCGCTGATCAATCAGCAGACATCAGTGAGGCAAGATCCACCAGAAAGAGAAACAGACTAGGACTCACTGAAAGCTCAGCTGATTGTTAACAATGTTTAGCAATAACGTATTTTAAGTCAAGGTATGTACATTGTTTTTTAGATATAACGATTTTGAACACTTACTAGATGCAGTATGGTGTAAACGTAACTTTTATGTGCCCTGGGAAAAACTTCATGTGACTTGCTTTATTTCAATAACTGATTTGTTGTGTTTGTCTGGATCAGCACGCACAGTATCTCTGAGGTATGCCTGTGTTTTACATAACTACATACAATGTCAAAACCAGGAAATTGACAGCGGTGCAATCCATAGACCTTATTCAGATTTTAGTTCTTTTATATATGCATTCATTTGCTTGTGTGCATGTATGTATGTAATTTTATTATGTGTAAATTCATGTAGCCATTATCACACAACCTCTGATTTTATATTCCAGAAAATACATGCCACTAATTATTTTGTTATTCTGCAGTATGATTATTAAAGAAAAGATAAATACTGAAACTTTTCCTTTATTTACCCATTTTCATTTTAGTAAGTTTATTAGGGGAGAGTTGTGA
The DNA here is from genome assembly GCF_049354715.1 of Callithrix jacchus. Lineage (NCBI taxonomy): Eukaryota > Metazoa > Chordata > Mammalia > Primates > Cebidae > Callithrix > Callithrix jacchus. Next base: position 12,695,139 of record NC_133510.1, read on the forward strand.
ACATTTATTTAGCACACATTATGTGCCAATTCTAGTGCTCAACATGTATGTCTCATTTCAATGTGTGTGTGTGTGTGTGTGTGTGTGTGTGTGTGTATCAGGAATTTTATTGTTTAATGCTTTCTTTAATATAAATAAGATTACACACATTTACCTAGCAATATGAAATCACTTTAAAGTCCTTCTGCCTCTGATTATCCTTGTCCTAGAGTTAAAGATCCGAACATCATTTTAAATTAACTACCCAGCTTCTTATTGGTCATTCATTCTGTGATTTTATGGGTCTTGTTCTGGCCTTTCCCAAGGAGTAGAGATGACCGTTTCTTAGCTACAATCGAAGGAAGGAAATATTTGTCGTGGTAGATGTTTGCTATGTTGACTTTCAGTTCCTATTCAACATACCATTATAATCTATGTTGTCCAATGCCTTTGCAGTTATATGTTATGCATTGGAAACTGCCTTGTTGTTGTTATTTCAAGTATAATATCATTTTACAGTTTCAATTTTAACTGAAAATTACAAATTCAATTATGGATATTGACCAGTTGCATTACACAAGAAGGTTTCCCTTTTTCGCATCTGCATCAAATTAAAAGAATCCAGAAAACTGCTTCCCACTAAAGGAAATAAGCAAATGAATAAAAAAACCAAAGCAGCTACGAATTCCACATTGGGTTCAGAAATAGGCAACCTCCAAAAGAAACAAAATAATGTTCAAGTTATGCATATAACTAAATCTACGCTGCCCAGTAGCTATTTATAAAGTGACGTGTTTATACAGTAAAAGAAGTGTGCAAATGGTGGTGACAGAATTGGTAACATGTATTTTGAATAAAACATTGACAGTCTCCCTGATTGTTTAGCATAGAAAGATGTTTATGAAGCCAGAGTGGAGGAAACATAACTTGTTTCAAAATTTCTTAATTTGAGTCCTTAATGTGCATCTTTTCTAAATAATACGTTATATGCCTCACATGGGACCCAGCAAGATGTAAGAACCTCATGAAAGAGCAGCAAAGAGCTCAGTTGCAACTGCAGCTTGTTAGCTCCTATGTGGCTAGTAACAGGTTTCTCTGTGGTGAATTGTTGGGTGGCCCTTTGGGTTCTCTTTCTGAAATAACAAACAAAAGTTAACATATTGGTCATAAAGTCCAAAGCCTGAGTAGTTTCACTAAGTGTCAGTGAAGTGGAACTGAGCCTCTGTCTTGGCTTTTAGGCAAAACTGTCTACATTGTAAAGCTCTGTGATCAGTATCTGCTGATAGAACTTGGGCATAAAGAAAAAGAGACACCGGAAGTAAAAGGATTCCCTAACTCAGAATAATAAGACATGTAAATACCCAAACAGGAGATGAAGAATCAGACCAGTAAAACTCTATCTAACTAACCAATTCATCTTTTAACATGTTGTGTGTAAACACTCATTCAGTACATGTTAAACAGTTTATACATTCTCAAGCTCCAGGAGCTTGAAATAAATCTTAGGAAAAGAGTCTTATAAATGATGATTGTTAATACTTTATAACTTACCTCTAACACTTTAACAGTGAAGTAGATAGTCTATAATTGATTATATTTAATGATTATCCGTAAAACAAGTAACGGTTTTTGAGTCTACTTTATGCCAGGCTCTGTGTTTTATAGAATTTCTTTCATCTAGTCTTCATAAACCCAATGATATTGATAGCACTAGTTCTTAAATTTCATAGTTGAAGACACAAGAGAACATGCTCGAAATCAACAAAGCAGTGATCAAGCTGAGCCTCACTAACCTTTGTCTACCTCTACCTCTCACAGATTAAAATGTAGAGAGTCATTTTGCATAACTGTAAGAAAATTATATTTTATTTTGCCTCAATTGTGCTGGGAATTTTTAGGTTTTGTTCAAATTTAGGTAAATACCACAAATATATTGAATGTAGGTTTATGATATAATGACAACATATATTTACATATATCTATACATATGCATATATATGCATGGACACACACACTTGACTATGTACTGACTGATCTTTCTTTCTTTTTTTTTTTTTTGAGATGGAGTCTCAGTCTGTCACCTAGGCTGGAGGGTAGTGGTGCAATCTCAGCTTATACAACCTCCACCTCCTGGGTTCAAGTGATTTTCCTGCCTCAGTCTCCTGAGTAACTGGAATTACAGGAACGAGCCACCATGCCTGGCTAATTTTTGTATTTTTAGTAGAGATGGGGTTTCACCATGTTGGTCAGGCTGGTCTTGAACTCCTGACCTCATGATCCACCTGCCTGAGCCTCCCAAAGTGCTGGGATTACAGGTGTGAGCCACCACACCTGGCCTGATCTTTCTCATAGAGGTAAAAATCCATATTTAGACAGATAATCAAACTAAGTTATCCCCGTAGTTTTGTGTGACCTAGGGGTGGTTTTTAAAGTCCTAGTAAGTTTTTAGTTACATGTTTTATTTCCTGGTTTCTCTATTTTCATGCCTCTGTCTTCTAAGAAACATACTTTAATTCATGAAACTGTCTGTCTATATATAACAATATCTATGGATTTTATAATACTTCAGTATATAAATACTTTACTTAAAAAGGTTGTTGGCACCAAAATGGATGGTCTTTTTTAAAACTTAGAATTTATTTGGATTTGTTTGAAGTTAGGTTAATGGAAGGAAATGCTCTCATTATTTGCATAACATTTTTTTGCAGCCTATCAGTGAGATGTCTGAGTGTGAAGTAAAAAAAAATTTCTGAGTTATTTGTATGGATGCATGTATTTGTGTACTAATCTTTTTTTTTTTTTTTTGCTTTTTTCAATCAGTTTTATTAACATAGGGTCTAAGTAGATTTCAAAATAAAGACCATTTATATGGCGGGACCATTTTAATGTTTACAATAAATCCCTTGATTGCAGACATGTATGGCTGTTTGGTACTAATCTTATACATAAGATTGCATTCTCCCATGGCTGTGTAATCTAACTTCAAACCTGTGCCTTACAATGCATATCCATCTTTCCTGTAGGCACAATTTTGCCACAGTTTTTAATCATCAAAAAAACACAAACAAATAAACAAAAAAAAGAGGTTTTTTTAAAAATTTTGTTTGGTTTTTTTTGAGACAGAGTCTCACTCTGTCACCCAGGCTGGAGTGCAGTGGTGCAATCTTGGCTCACAGCACTCCAGCGTGGGCAACAAAGTACAGTCTGTCGGCTCCACCTCCTGGATTCAAGCAATTCTCCTGCCTCAGCCTCCCAAGTAGCTGGGACTGCAGGCATGCCACCACGCCCGTCTAACTTTTGTATTCTTACTAGAGACAGAGTTTCACCATGTTGGCCAGGCTGGTCTCGAACTCCTGACTTCAGGTGATCAAAGTGCTGGGATTACAGGAGTGAGCCACCGCATCCGGCCCCCAGTGAGATTCTTTATAAAACCAAAACTATATGTAAACAGTTATGGGATGGGGTGCGGTGGCTCACATCTGTAATTCCAACACTTTGAGAGGTCAAGGTGGGAGCATGGCTTGAGCTTAGTTTGGGACCAGCCTGGGCCACAAAGTGATATCCTCATCTCTACAAAAAATACAACAACAACAACAACACAAGCTAAATAAAATGATGATGATTCAAAGACTATTTTGCATTCAAAATTAATTTCTAGTCAATCCTTATTGGGTAACCATTCTTTCTGCTTCTTCAATCTGCTAAATATGAGGTGTCAAAAGTAAGTCGTTTCAAGTGCTTGATTCTGCTTTTGGTAGATTGTAAACTTGAGTCAGTTACATAACCCCTTTAAGATTCATTTCCATCGTCTGTAAAAAAATGTAAAACACAACTAAATAGTTTATTGGAAATATGTTCTGAGAATGGTTTAATGTATAAATGTATAAGGTATTTAACACCCAATTAGTGCTCAAAACCATTAAGAAACATATTGGGGCAGATAGGATATAAGCTATTAATTATTAGCTACGGTGAGTTTGAAGACTGAACTTTAAACTTTAATGGAAATCTCTGGATTCTGATATGACCCTGGCCCCCTGCCAGGCCTCAGTCATCAGTACACTTTATGTGTAATGGGTGTGGCCGACACATCACACCATACCGTACAGAATATTTCCAACCACAGAGTTGCTGCTGCCCGAAATAAGAGTTAACACCTAACACTGGTCTTGGTGTGACTATAGGATGTTGGAGATAAAGTAGATGGGTAATGGGTGTTGCAAACTATATTGGAAGTTGAAGCAATGTACCTGGCCAAAAAGCAGAAGACGTGGTTTAGGGAGGAGAGAAGAGACCAGAACTGAGGTTTCAAGCATGAATGCACCTGATCGCTATCACTGTAACTGCATGATTTTTGTTATTACAGAAAGTGTAACCATAGGAAACATTATTAAACTCAAAACTGTGACAATATTTACCTATTAAGAGAGGAGGAGGGTGGCCGGGCCTAGTGGCTCATGCCTGTAATCCAAGCACTTTGGAGGCCAAGGCGGGTGGATCACCTGAGGTCAGGAGTTCAAGACCAGCCTGACCAACATGGTGAAACCCAGTCTTTAAAAGTAATAATAGTAAAATAAAATAAAATAAAAAGAGAGGAGGAGGGAAAGAGCCAATCATAAAGAAAAAATAACATAAGGATCATAAAGCATCAATTGGACTTTAAATACTAGTCATATTCACTTTACAAAAGAAGACATACATGAGGCCAAGAAACATGAAAAAATGCTCATTTTCACTGGTCATTAGAGAAATACAAATCAAAACTACATTGATATACCATCTCATGCCAGTTAGAATGGCGATCATTAAAAAATCTGGAGACAACAGATGCTGGAGAGGATGTGGAGAAATAGGGACACTTTTACACTGCTGGTGGGAGTGTAAATTAGTTCAACCATTGTGAAAGACAGTGTGGCAATTCCTCAAGGACCTAGAAACAGAAATTCCATTTGACCCAGCAATCCCATTACTGGGTATATATCCAAAGGATTATAAATCGTTCTACTATAAGGACACACGCACATGAATGTTCATTGCAGCACTGCTTACAATAGCAAAGACCTGGAACCAACCCACATGCCCATCGATGATAGACTGGACAGGGAAACTGTGGCACATATACACCATGGAATACTATGCAGCCATAAAAAAACGATGAATTCATGTCCTTTGTAGGGACATGGATGAACCTGGAAACCATCATTCTCGGCAAACTGACACAAGAACAGAAAATGAAATACCGCATGTTCTCACTCTTAGGCAGATGTTGAACAATGAGAACACATGGACACAGGGAGGGGAGCACTACACACTGGGGTCTGTTGGGGGGAATAGGGGAGGGACAGCAGAAGGTGGGGAGTTGGGGAGAGATAGCATGGGGAGTAATGCCAGACATAGGTGAAGGGGAGGAAGGCAGCAAATCACACTGCCACGTGTGTACCTATGCAACTATCTTGCATGTTCTTCACATGTACCCCAAAACCTAAAATGCAATTTAAATAAATAAATGCAAAATAAATAAATAAATAAATAAATAATAGTCATATTTTCTATGAGATGGTTTTTAACTGGATTTTTTTTCTGGTAATGTGCTTAGAGATAGCATGTTTTGTACATGGAAATAATGGACAGGTAAAGACACACACACACAAAACAACGTTAAGCTGCTGTGGAGAAAGATGTAAAATAATACCGTGTGAGAAATTATCATGGTGCCTATCGATACACAAAGGACTTCTTTAATATGGGAAGCTTAAGGAAATGAATTGTTTGTCCCTGAGTTGCTCCTGAATATTTACTGTGACAGAATGGTGACTGTAACAGAAATTTTTGAGACTAGACATGAAGATGGTTCACATGAGAGGAAAGAAAACGAGCATATGGCAAAAATAATTCCTGGAATCAAAAGCTATGTTTTTGCAGACTGTTTTTTAAAGAAGCAACTGTTTTTATCAGTCATAAGACTCTGTACTTACATTTCAATTTTAGCAACAACGCAATCTAAAGGTAAGAATTTCTTTGATAAATAGTAGCAAAGTATTTTGAAAATACGGAAATGGCATTTTCTTGAGGTTTACATGCAACATGGCTAGCATGGTACACTAGCAACACTGGTAGAGGCAGATAACAAAGAGAAATGTCACAGAAATAGGTCAAAGATTGTTCTTTTATCTATAGTTTTCTCATCGCACTGTTAAAAACCTCTAAGTGGAAACTAAATGATGTGTAGGATACAGAGATCCTAATTTCTTATCTGGAATTTGTGGAAAGAAATGTATTTTAAATTTTATTAGTTTATATTTTAAAATATATGTGCTTAGGCTGGGCCGGTGGCTCACCCCTGTAATCCCAGCACTTTGGGAGGCAGAGGTGGGCGGATTGCCTGAGCTCAGGAATTCATGACCAGCCTTGGTAAGACGGTGAAACCACGTCTCTATTAAAATACAAAAAATTAGTGGGACATGGTGGCATGCAACTGTAGTCTCAGCTACTCAGGAGGCTGAGGCAGAATTGCTTGAACTCAGGAGGGGGAGGTTGCAGTGAGCTGAGATCGCGCCACTGCATTCCAGCCTGGGTGACAGAGAGAGACTCTGTCTCAAAAAATGTGTGTGTGTGTGTGTGTGTGTGCGCGCGCGCGCGCATGCGCGCACACGCACACATAAATTAACAGCCCCATTAGCATTTGATCATTCACCCTACAACCAACCACATTAATATTTCCACAGCAAAATTTATAAAACAAAAACCACTATTAGCTAGATTTAGGTTTCGGAAACAAATTGATGAAAACATTTTGTTTATAGATATTTGGTTTTTAGCCTTATGGATAAGGAATTGGGGTCTTATCTCCTGTGTCAGTATGTGAATTAAAGTATACTGAATTCTTTGTTCAAAACACCTGTTCCCCCCTTACTAAACCCTTCCGCATGTGGTGTCATACTAATAATTTATCTGAGTGATTTTACACACAGTATAGTAAACCTATGTATGGATTGGACAAGTCAAGCTGAATATATTCACAGAATATTGTGTTAACAAGTCTTTTGTTGTTGTTGTTGTTTGAGATGGAGTTTCACTTTTGTTGCCCTGGCTGGAATGTACTGGTGCAATCTCGGCTCACTGCAACCTCCGCCTCCCAGTTCAAGTGATTCTCCTGCCTCAGCCTCCCAAATAGCTGAGGCAGGAGAATCCACCACCATGCCTGGCTAATTTTTTTTGTATTTTTAGTAGAGACGGGGTTTCACCATGTTGTCAAGGCTGGTCTCAAACTCCTGATCTCAGGTAATCCTCCCACCTCAGCCTCCCAAAGTGCTGAGATTACAGGCATAAGCCACCTCGCCCAGCCAACAAGCCTTACTTCTGACTGAATACGAGAAGCATCTCTCCCAAAATAGTATGATTCTATGCTTTGGTAGATTTGGTTTCTTCCGCTCTGTCAGTCACTTTTCTTTTTGTCCTCCGTGGTTTTCCCCTGTTCTGCTTGTTTCTTGGATTGCTGATTCTGGCAACACATGTTTCACCGTCTCCATGGCTAACCAGTACGTCCAGTCAAGGGAGCCACTGGGTTGAGATTTGGAAGGTAGGAAGAGGGGAGTAGTCTGGTATTTTGTCTTCCCCCTCTCTGCTCCAGGCTTTATCTCCTGCGGTGGCCACACATGCTATGTACTTGCTGGTTTTACTTAATTTTAATATTTATTTTATTGTGATGGGAACACAACATGAGATCTACTCTCTTAACAAATTTTGAAATGTACAATACAATATTGTTAACTCTAGGCGCAATGTTGTACAGCAGATCTCTGGAACTTACTCATTTTGCATTACTAAAACATCCCCATTTTCTGCTCCTCACTGTCCCTGGCAACCACTATTTTGCTCCTTGCTCCTATGAATTAGACTATTTTAGATGCCTCACAAAAGCGGAATTGTGTCTTTGTCCCTCCTTCATGCTATGTCATTTGAACTGCTGCCACATAACAACGGCTTCCCGTAAGGCACCAGCCACTGTGGTGCCAGTGCCCATCAAGTGGTTCTTGTGAACCCACCTGCTCCCTTGTTTCCTCCAGCCTTGGGAATAGTACTTGCTTCCTGTTTTGCCCATATCTAAATGATCTTCTTTCTCCTGACTGACTCTTAGAGTTCTCCAACTGCTTGGTAAATACCTTTCTGTATTAACTTCCTTCTATGTAATGACTTTGGCACAGAATTTGTTTTTCTGCCTGGACATTCACAAATACATCAACCTACCTTGAATGATATCTACTACACTCTTGTTTCCCTGACAATTTCTGTGTCTTTTTCTCTACCCTATTTCTGCTCCATCTCTCCCTCTGATCTAGCCACAATGCTATTTCTCAAGCAAACCATTCAGTCTTCTGTTTTAGAGATGGTCCACTATTAGAACAGTTCCTTGCTCAAATATTTTAGAGGCTCTCTGTTGTCAAATGTCACTCATTTGACATTACTCAAATGACACCTTTGAGATGCCTTCCTTGAACCCATCTTCTAACTTTGTACCCACATTATTACTTATGCCCACAATATTTCTTACGACAGAGAAAGAAACCTAAGTTCAGTCACAGGGGCAATAACTTAAAGTCAAAATATAAAATAGCATACCGTTTTAAACATAATACTATATATGAAATTTAGAGTAATTATATTTTTATTTGATATTTATAACATTATGGAGAATGTATTTTATTATATAATGCTGACATTACACAAGATTATAGGCAATGTTAGAGACTTCAAATATTTATATTTTTATAAAAATAATGAACAGAAGAGTGACATATAAACATCAGAGTCCTTCATTCTCAAATTCACAAAAATAAGAAAGCAGAAGATTAAAACTAGAAGAGATTAGTGGTTATTGGTTGGTTTTTTGTTTTTTGGATTTATTTTTGAGACAATTTCACTCTTGTTGCCCAGACTAGAATACAATGGCACGATCTTGGCTCACCACAACCTCCACCTCCCAGATTCAAGCAATTCTCCTGCCTCAGCCTCTGGAGTAGCTGGGATCATAGGCATGTGCCACCACACCTGGGTAATTTTGTATTTTTAATAGAGATGGTGTTTCGCCATGTTGCCCAGGCTAGTCTTGAACTACTGACCTCAGGTGATCCGCCCACCTCAGTCAGCCTCCCAAAGTGCTGGGATAACAGGCATGAGCCACCTCACCCAGCCAGTCATTGGTATTTTTAACATAATTCTGATTAAAATGCTTACATTTGTATAAGAATTATTGTTTCTCAAGATTCCAGAATTCTATTTATGTAAACAAAACAATTAAAATAATTCAGATACTGCCTGTGTAAGTTTATGACCAAGGTTTCCCTCAGTTTCCTTCTAAACTGGATATGTAGTCTTGCTCTTCACCAGCTTCCCTGGAGTCTCCAATTATGTAAGTAATTTTCAGGTAATTGTCTCTTAGTCATTTTCAGTCACAGGAATGTGTCATTTCAGCAATTCAAATTCCCAAATCCATACAACAAAATTTTGGAATTTTATGCAAAGCTAAAATTTTCTTTTTCCTTTCTCTCCAACTGAACTCAGATGGGAAAATCAGCACAGAAAAAGGTAGTGTGGATGACTTCTCTCTTTGTCTCAGGAGAGAATCTCAGGGAGTTCTTGGATACATTCCTACGGAGCCCTGCAACTACAGCTTCTGACATGGGCAATGAACCTGCTTTAGTGTGTTGTGTGGTTTTGATTCTTCCTCACCCTCAAACCAGGTGTCCCATGTTTTCTGTTAGAGCTCTATATCCCACCCATCACTCTTCATGCATAGAAGCTGTCTTAGTATGCTATTGCTGCTATAACAAATACGCACAAATTTAGTAAAGACCATAAAAATTATTCTTAGAGTTTTAGAGGGTTGGAGTCCAAAAAGTCTTATGGGGTTAATATCAAAGTTTCCGTAGGGCTGAATCTGTTCCTCTCCTCATTTAGCTTCTCATGTCTGCCAGCATTTCCTCACTTGTGGTTTTGTCATTCCAGCTTCCGCTCTAATGATTGCACTGCCTTCTCCTTTTCGGTAATCAAATCTCCCTTTGGATCTCTTTTATAAGGATACTTGTGATTACATTTCAAGCCTACTTAGATAATCCAAAATAATCCTCCAATCCCAAGGACTTCAATATCTTCATCACTTCTGCTAAGTATCTCTTGCTCTGTAAGGTAACATTCACAGCTTCCAATGATTATAACCTGGATATACTGGGAGCCATTATTCAGCCTACTACAGAATCTAGCATGAGTTCATGTTTTCCCTGCTCTCAGTTGGACCCTTTTACCTACAAGAAACTTTCACACACAGTTTATTTCATGAAGATATGTAATGGGTTCCCAATGGATCTTTCACAACTCTACCACCACAGGCTTCCGGGGACATGATTCTCAACATCTGTTTTTCACACCACACCTCACCTCCATTCTCCATGCTTTTTTGCTACATTCTGTGCCCTTGGAAGCCAGCTCTAACAACTGTATCACAGTCTTCATCACTCTCTGGCATCTTTTCCCTTTTCCACTTCCTCCTTGCCTTTCTTATCTCAGTGAATGTATTAAAGTTCTAAATATTTCATGCAAGAATTAGAACCAGTAATGGGAATACAGAAAATGGATGAGTCTCAGTGAGTCTACAGTTCCATGTTCAGTGCATGGCTGAGACAGATCAGAAGCACTTCTACCTTTGGAACATCAAATATCTAAAAAACAAAAAAAGGCCTGTGAGGCCAACATTTGTCTTTTGTATCTATTTCATTCATTCTACTTAATTTCTTCTTCATTATCATTTAGGTTTGACTTTTATTTTCTCATTTGTTGCTACTGTCGTGCCCTAACCATACAAAACTAGACCTAATGGTGAGTCACCTGAATGATTTTATTGCCATTCATTTATTTTCCATTACATATGCCTAATTAACTGTGGCATGCAGCTAGATTAAATTTCATCTTCTCTTGTCACTAAGTATGCAGAAAAAAATAATTAAAAAGTTTAAAAAGAAGTTTAATCTTCTCTTTTTTGGTAACCAGATTGCACATTCTGAGGATAGATGTTAAACTGCTGGTGCTAATTCTTATCAGGCTCTCAAATTTCACCTTGATTATCACTGGCAACTGACCAACATTTTACTTATTTTTTGTTAAATTTTCTTATTTTTAATACCAAGATGTTTTGTTGTTATTTTCAAATTTTGATCACTGCCTTTAAACCATCTCTCTTACAGGAAGTAAGCTAAGGCCAAAAGAATAAAGAGAATCAAAGGCTGTGATAAAACGGAAAATATCAAAGGCTATAGAGAACTTTATAACCATTTATACCCATATACCCACCTAGTCACTAAATATCCAAGCAAACAGAGCACAAGAACAGAACACATACGACAATTTTAATTATAGATTATAAGTATAGTGAAATGATAATTTATGAAATACAGGCAACATTATTTATAATAGTCCTAGAGAGAAACCAATTAAATATCCATCAAAGGCAGAGTAAGTAAACTGATTGAGAGCATATCATACAAAGAAATTACCTACAGAAGTAAACCATAGCTGTCCACAGCAACACAGATAACTCTAGCAAATACAGAATAAAACAATTCAAAAAAAGTAGTTTGATTCTATTCACATAAATAAAATTAAAATAAGCCAAAAAAGCCTACTGTCTAGGAATACACACATAAGAAGTGGGAAAATCAGAAGTATGGTTAATTCTAGGAGGAAGTATTGTAACAAGGAGGAACAACGTGGAAAACACTCTGGGAGGTGGTAAATCTATTTTGACCTAATCTGTGTCATTATTCATCAATCTCTACATATATGTTTTCTGTCCTTTCCTTTATGTTGTCATATTTCAGAGGGAAAAATCTTATTTGATTTCTTATTTAATTGGTCATTTTTATTATCATAAAAGTTTATTTTAAAAAGAATGGAGAATATATAAATGCAGTTTTGCATATTATCTCACTTGATATTAGAGGTATGACTAAAATAACATTCATTATGACTGTGAACTTTGAATACCTGGTTTCTCATGTATCTCAACAATTTCCACACACCTAACCCTACCTACATGCTTTGGATAAGGTAAACTTAAACTAAATCAGCTTCCCTCTGATGACTGGAAGAAACATTTTCTTCCTGAAATAGTATCTCTAGAGTCAGGATTTGCAGGCTGAATTAACACCACCACTGGTCAAAAAATCAGCAGGTCAAGATTTCATTTTAAAATAGTCTAAATTAGTAATATTTCTTGTCACCTAGCAGGAATAAATAAAAGCTTAATTTGTAATATTCTATGGAACAACTCATTTCATCCAGGCTTAATGATTTACCATGAATAAATTAGTGAGAAAGATGAGAAGCTCAGAGCTAGAAAAAAAAAACTAAGCACATAAGCAAACAAGCACTTTCGAAGGAACCAGTAGGAACACAAGACAACAGAAGATAACAAAGCAGTGACTAGGCGCTGTGGCTCCCACCTGTAATCCCAGCACTTTGGGAGGCTAAGGCATGTGGATCAGTGAGCTGAGACCACACCACTGCACTCCCGCCTGGGCAACAGAGCGAGACTGTCTCAAAAAAAAAAAAAAAAAAAAAGAAGAAGGAAAAGATGCAAAACAACCATTACTTCAATAATCAGACACATGGTATAAATTAACTATATTTACCATGGTTAAGGGAACATAAGACAAATTTGGAAATGTGTTTAGAAAGCAAGAAACTCTGTGTAGATTTATGGATTTGTAAAAGAACTCAATACAATTTTTGAAAGACAATGTAATATATTGGATACATTTAATGTTTACTTAGACACAGATAGAGAATTAATGAATTGAATGACATTTCTGAAGTCATTTTTCAAAATAGCCCCTAGAGACAAAAAGATAGACAGCATGAGAAGGAAATTAAACATAAGGCAGCTTAGACAAATGCCTCCAGAAAGCGCAAATATGGGGGCTGATGTACTCTCTGCAGAATTAATGATTGTGACTTTTCCAATCCAGGAATAATGAGACACCAATCCACAAATGTAAGAAGTCTAATTAATATCAATCAAGATTTTTGAAAAGAAACAATAAATAAATCCACATATAAGCACATCATAGTAAAGACTGAAGAACACCAGGAGCAATGATAAATTTCCAGACACAACCAGGAGAGAAAAGACAATGACTGGAAATAAACAGCATTTATTCTATCGACTGATTTTCCAACAGCGCAAATGGAAGTCAGAAGAAAAGGAACTATGCAGGCTATATGCTGACAGAAAATGAATCAAGACAGCGCTCAATCTCCAGCCTTTTTCCTCATGTATTAGACAAAAACACATTTTTTTTAAGACAAATAGGATGAGAGAAATTAGCGTCTTTATTCAATAAAGGAAATTTATTGTTTTGTGCTGTTTAAATCTTCCTTATACTCTCCAAATGTAATTTTGGGGGTCTGTTTGTATATATCAGAGCATGTTAAAATTTACTCAAATGATTGTGTTTTGTTTACTATTCCTTCTCCCTATATATATCATTTAGTCCTTGCTATATTTTGAAGTTGTGTTAAAGGGTTATACTAAAATTGTGATATACTTCTGTTGAATTGAAACTTTTATTATTATTTAAAAACCCATCTTCTTGGGCCAGGTGCGGTGACTCACGCTTGTAATCTCAGCACTTTGAGAGGCCGAGGCGGGCGGATCACCTGAGGTCAGGAGTTCAAGACCAGCCTGGCCAACATGGTGAAACCCCATCTTAAAAAATAAATAAATAAATAAATAAAATTTTAAAAAATAAAATAAAATAAATAAAAACACAAAAATTAGCTGGGCGTAGTGCCACTCGCCTGTAGTCCCAGCTACTCAGGAGGCTGAGGCGGAAAAATAGCTCGAACCCAGGAGGCGGAGGTTGCAGTGAGCCAAGATTGTGCCACTGCACTCCAGCCTGGCAACAGAGCAAGACTCTGTCTCAAAAAAAAAAAAAAAAAAGCATCTTCTTACTACATTTTTCCTTGAAGTGGGTTTTGTCAGACATTAGGAGCTATGATATTTTAGTTTGATTAATGTTTGCATTATATAAATGTTGATCTTCTATTTTCAACTATTTTATATCCTTATCTACTAGATGTAACTTTTGTAAATAACCAGTAATATTTTAAAATTTTTAAGAACTCCTTGTGATAATTTTTATATTTTTCCCTGGAACATTTACAGAGTTTATCTTTACTGTTGATATGTCTGATTTTTTAGAATTTACATAAATTTATGCTTTCTACTTGTCCTGCCTGATCTTATGTCTCTTCTCCACCCCATCCCCCTTTAGAGCTTCTTCTAGATAAACTTATTTTTCTCAATCTGTTTTTTCTTCTATAATTTTTGAAATTATACTTTCTTTTCATCATTTTATTACTCACTCTAGAATTAATGCATGTATACTCGAATTATTGTCTGAAGTTGATCATCATCTTTGTATTCTTTCAAAAATTAGCACTGTATCTTCCAAAACAACTTAAGACCCAACAATGTTTCATAGTCTCCTAGTCAAATTATATGCTTTTGTTATGAAGTTTATTTCTATCCATCAAAGGTGAGGGCAGTAGACCTGTGGTTACTGTGGTGTGTATGTCTCAGAGCCCACATTAGACTGTAAAAGAAATTTCACATATGTACACTTTAATCCTTTCAATGATAAAAATAAATTATGCTCATCAGAGCAGTAACACAAAAATAGAAAACCTCATATAAAAAATACAAATTTAACAAGTTAATGACCAAAATATTATTAAATTACAATTTTATCAGGTCAGACACATAACCTTATTATATTACAAACACATATAATTGTAGAATATTTTTCTACCAAAATATAAAGTAGATTTATATAAATATAAAGTAATTTATATTTACAAAATATAAATTATAATAATGTTACAATTTTATTGTTTTCCACTTAATATATCATGGAAAATTATCCACATAAATACTTGCAAAGCGATCTCATCTACGTTTGATGACTCCATAAATTTTATTATAGAAATAAGTAATACTTGTTTTCATTATTTAATTTGACAGTTATTTTACTTTTTTTTTCTAGACAGTCTTGTATTTTTAGTAGAGATGGGTTTCACCATGTTGGCCAGGCTGGTCTCAAACTCCTGACCTCATGATCTGCCCACCTCAGCCTCCTAAAGTGCTGTGATTACAGGCCTGAGCCACTGTGCCCAGTTATTTTACTTTTTAAAGTAAAACATCCATTGGTCATTTGAAAAATTAGGCAAAGCTATGAATAATTACATTAGAGATTATATTGAGGGAATAGGGTTGTATGTTGTGTTACAATGAGCATGTTTATAATAACAAAAAAGGTATTTCTGAAAATCAGAACCCATTATAATCAGTCAAATGCAATATCATTTATTTATATTACATTATTTAGTGTTTATTGTTTTCTCATTTGTTTTTTAAAAACAGCAATTAAGGCAAAGAGGAAATCTTCATGGTTAACATTTAAAATTTTATCTTTAGAAATAAGTGGTTCATCATACATAAAAGAAAAAACAAATTTAATCTAAAGAGTACATTATCTTTAATTTTCTTGAGTCAAAAACATAGCTTACATATTAGTCTTAGTGTAAACATCCTCTCTGATGTTGAGATATTAAGACATCTGTTGCCTTGGTCCCATCTCATTCCGACCCTGTGCTCATCATTGGCCCTTACAATTTAATCTGAACAATGGAATCAGAGACATTAGCACTGTCCAGCCTCTCTCATGATCTTCATCCTTCGCTGGCATTTCATGAAATAAATACAGGTAAAACCAGATACTGCTGTTATTACAAAATAATCTTCATTTGATGAGTAAATAATATTTAAAATAATGAGTTCATAACTGGGTACTTTTAGAGGAGGATTTGAAAATCTTTTGTCTTTATAAATGAGTTAAAGACTTTCTAATTAAAGGGGATTTAAATATCAGAAAATTATAGTTTGGTAAGTAAATATTTACAATTGCACTAGGTTTAATATTATTTAGGGAAATGTTATTGACTTTTGGTGTCTATGAGTTCTGCTTCACTTGTACTGAAAGAGTACATGCAATAAGCTGCTGAGAGAATTTATTTAGTAAGAATTAAATAACTGCTTTTCATGCTCCTTTCATTAAGATTAAATTCAACTATGAGAAGAGGCAGAAATAGGAATTTAAATGAATTTGAATATTTCTACTCTTGCTTCTATTTCTAATTTTACTGAAGATGCTAACGCCCATTATATTCTTACAATTACTATTCTATACTACTGGTATTAGTGCTATTACCAAAGAAAAACACTTATTGAGTGTTTAATATGTTTCAAGCACTGTGCTATCCACTTAATTTCTATCATATATCTATAAATTATTATTGTATTGTTATCCCTAACAATATCACCTCCTATGCACCTGATTTCTCTGTCCCCTCACACCCGCTTGCTTCCATTGCTCCCACCATGGCAGTGCCCATCTGCTCCTCCCCGCTCACTCAGGTCTGCTGCTCGGGACGCCTTTGGTAACGGCGAGGGAGATTCTTGCTGAAGAGGGGCTCCGGGGGCAGCATGGCAATCCGGGGGATCTTTCTTCTCATTGTTGGCCTTGGCCCCAAGTGTCCCCAGGTGCTGATGGAGCTCCAGGAGCTGTCCGTGGTCCTGAAACTATGCCGGCCGAGGCTCCGGCTGTGACTGGGCGAATGAGCGCTGTCCGTAGTGCTGAAGAGGTTCCTGGGCCCCGGCAGTGGCGGCAGCGGTGCCTGGGAGGCCGGCAGCCGGAAGACCACCAGGTAAGGAATCCTGGCGGAGGCTACGCTTGCAGCAGCTGCTGGTGCTCCCACAAGCAGCGATTCTCTGCGCTCAGCTCCGTCCAACCGCCGCTCCAGCTTGTCGATGCTCTGGCTCTGGGTGAGGACAAGGCTCTGCTGGTTCTTTTTGGTTCTTTTTCTGTTTTCTTTTGACAGAGTCTCGTTCTGCTGCCAGCCTGGAGTGCAGTGGCACGATCTCAGCTCACTGTAACCTCTGCGTCCCAGGTTCAAGAGATTCTTCTGACTCAGCCTCCCGAGTAGCTGAGACTACGGGTGCGTGCCACCATTACCAGTTAAATTTTGTATTTTTAGTAGAGACGGGGTTTCACCGTGTTGGCCAGGATGGTCTCGATCTCTTGACCCCGTGATCCACCCTACTAGGTCTCCCAAAGTGTTAGGATTACAGGCTCGAGTCACCGCGCCCGACGAGGCTCTGCTCCTTCTGCACGATGGCCCTGAACTCTTTGAGGTAGAGCCCGGCGCACCAGATTCTACGGCAGCCTCTCCAAGCCGCCCACCCGCCTGTGCCCTGTGTGCGCGGGTGGCGGGGAACTTGAAGGAGCGGGATCCTAGCAGCCCAGCGTTTGGCTTGCTTCCTTCTCCCCCGGACCTTACTTCCCTCCCGCCGCTGGCGCCACGTCACCTCCACCCTGGCCTTCACACACCCACCGTGGGGTGGTGCCAAGACACAGGGCAGCCCCTCCTGTCTTGGCGTCCAGAGGAGGCTCTTACTCGCCAGATATAGAGAAGAGGGAGAAAGCCAGCAAGACGTTCGGGTGTGGGAGGGAAGCAGTATAAATGCAGGGACTGTAGAAGGATGGTGAATCTGACTGGCGAGACGCAAAAGTGAGTGAGTGAGTGAGTGAAAAGGAAGCAGCCATACTGGGAAGGTGCGGTCAGGCCGGTAGGAGAAGAGAAACAGATAAGAAAGAAAGAGAAGGGGAGAGGCTGGCAGAGAGGAAGCGGAAAAAACGAAGGTGAGGCAAAGGGAGAGACAAACGTGCTGGAGGAGAGAAAGGTGTGAGACCCTGAAGTGGTGAATTCTTTTCCCTGGCCCAGCCCTTCCAGAGGCCCGGGTCCATCTAGAGACCTGCTGAGAAGAGGCCACACTGGCCTGTTTTGCTCCCAACAATTTTATTCTGCCAGGGAATTCCCTAAAACTTAAGGATCCTGGAGCTCTAAGGAACCCTAGAGAACACCTAGTGCCGCTCCTTCCTTCAGCCATGAGGAAAGTTGGGATGGGAAGATTGTTCATGCTGGTTTTCTCTGGGAATGAGACCTCGGGACAGTTTTGGCAGTTCCTACTAGGAACACAAACTAAATAAACCAGGCCCTCTGTGGAAAGGATAACACTTCTAGAAACTTCTGAATAGATCATTCTATCTGACAAACATTTACGAACTGCACACAATTACCAAACATTGGGCTAGATGGCAGTAAGATAAGGATTAGAAGGAGAAAATCTTTGGCTTCTTGAAGTTTATTAATAAGTGGGTGAAATGGGTCATAATTTTGATGTATGGTGGTGGTGGCAGTGATAAGGTAGAGATTTGCCCAGAGTGCTGTAGAAGCCAGCAGCTGGGAGATCCAGGAATGCTTCTTGGAGGAAGTAACCCTTGAGGTGGCGAGGGTTTTCCAAGAAGGGAGAGGATAGCATGAGCAAAAGCTTAGAGATATTAATAATTGTGGACTGATAATCATGGCCTTGTGCGCATGCCTTGTCATGCCAATCCGTTAGGGAAAATGTGATACATATACACCATGGAATATTATGCAGCTATCAAAAACACTGAGTTCATGCCCTTTGTAGGGACATGGATGAATCTGGAGAACATTATTCTCAGCAAACTGACACAAGAACAGAAAATGAAATACCGCATGTTCTCACTCATAGGCGGGTGATGAATGGTGAGAACACATGGACACAGGGAGGGGAGCACTACACACTGGGGTCTATTGGGGGGAATAGGGGAGGGACAGTGTGGGGCGGGGGGAGCTGGGTAGGGATAGCATGGGGAGAAATGCCAGATGAGGGTGAAGGGGAGGAAGGCAGCAAATCACACTGCCACGTGTGTACCTATGCAACTATCTTGCATGTTCTGCACATGTACCCCAAAACCTAAAATGCAATTAAAAAAAAAAAAAAGATTTCGAGCCTTTTGTGCTCGCCTCTCCCTCCAGGACCTATTGCGCGTGCCGCTCCCTACCCCTCCCCTAACCCGCAGTTGCCAGTAGCTACCTTGTGCCAGTACCTTGCCGCGCCAATCCGTTAAGGTCCCAGGTCCTTAGTGCGTGAGCCTCTCCCTACAGTACCCCTTGCGCGCGCCGCCCCTTCCGTTGCCATCAGGTGCCTTATTGCGCGAACCTTGCCGGCTAAACCGTTAACGGCTGGCGTCCTTTGTGCGCCCACCTCTCCTTCCGGTACCTATCAGGCGCCCCTTCTACCCCGCGCCCTCCCCCGCAGCCACTGCTCGCAGGTGCCTCAAGAGCATATTTTGCTCCCCACCCCCCACCCCACTTCGCATTGCCAGCGGGTGCCTGGCGCGCATACCTTGTCGCGGGAATCCCATAAGGTCACTCTTCTGGTGCGGATCCGTCACTCTCGCCGGTCTTTGTATGCGCCTCACTCGCTCAGGTTTGAATGATGCGTTTCCTGGCAACAGGAGAATGCTCCCTTAGCCTTTGGCCGAGTTGGCAGCAGACAGGAGGACGCTCAGAGCCCAGCTCTAGAGAGCTCAAGAATCCGAAAATACCCCACTGCTCCCAGGAGCGGTTACCTGGGCACTCCGTACACTTTATCCCTGTCCCAGTTCCGTCCCAGGGCCGAGGACCCGCCAGTAGGACTCAGTTGCCTTGAGCCTGCTGCCCGCATCCCTCACTTCACTTTGCTTGTGGGGTCTCTCTGTTGCTCCCGCCCCTGGACGGAGTGGCAAGCCTTCCTACAAGTACCCAGGCACTTGGAATCAGCCTGGTGTAGAAACAACTTCAAGGATTTCTGTATCCTACAAGCCCTGCGCTCCGACCGGGGATCCTGGTTTCAATTTGAGGCACAGGTATGGCAGCAAGCCAGTGCTGTGTGCTCGCTATACCAGAATGTCCTGCAGCTCAGCGATTGCACTGATCCTAAGGACTCTCAGAGAGGCCCTGGAGCAGGTAATCACCTTTCTGTGGCCCGGAATACCCAGCTCTACCCCACACTCCCATCCAGAGATCATGTTGAGGGCCCTCATGAAGAGTGGGGCAGGGATGCCTGAGCAGGACAAGGACCCCAGAGTCCAAGAGAAGCCTGATGATCAGAAAGGGGGCCCTGAGGGCACCAGGGATGCACGGTCTGCATTTAGACCCCTGCGGGACAGTGGAGGCCTCTCTCCCTTTGTACCCAGGCCCGGGCCCCTGCAGAGAGACCTCCATACCCAGAGGTCAGAAATCCCATCTGATAAGAAATCCCAGCCCTCCGGGATGAGCTGCTGCACCAAACGCAATGCCATCTACAGCTCCTACAGCTCCACGGGAGGCTTCCCGTGGCTAAAGAGGAGGAAGGGACCAGCCTCATCCCACTGCTGGCTGCCTCTCATTTCTTCATAGACAGTGAGTGAGGTCGGCCTTCAGGCTGTCTCTCAGGGTCAGGCCCAGTGTGAAAGGCAGCAGGTTCAGAACATGGTGAGAAACCGGCCCCCAGGAGTGGCTCCCCAACATCTCAGGCCTCTAGGCCTTGTACATGAAAGTTCCCTCTGCTGCCACACAGGCAAGGGGAGCCTCTGATGCTGCCACCTCCCTTACAGCTGGAGTTCCGGGTCACTGCTGAAGACCTGGACCTGGAGAAAAAGGCCGAAATCATGTGCCTTAATAGTGCACTGCGGGGTGAGGACAAGTCCATCTGGGAGCACAGTGCCTCACTGCTTTCCCATGCTTTGTCCTCACTGGCAACAGGGACGTCTTCTCTGCCTGCTGTCCCTAAAGCATCCAGCACAGATGCACAGCAGGAGAGATGCAAGTCCCAAGATGGTCTGGACCCTGTGGCCCTCCAAGCATCTGCTGCAGGGTCCCCCTCTAGATCTCCTGTGTCTGGGAGGAAGCGCAGGTCAGCAGGCCCCCTGTTCTCCTCGTCAGACACCCTTCCTGCCACCTCTGCATACTCCCGGGACTCAGCCCAGGCCTCATCTTCTGCTCCAACACAGCCAGCCCAGGGCACCACAGCACACTCAGCTGCAGGGGTTTCCTTACCCACCACTTCCACCTGGAGCCTGGCTGGGACCCTTTCTAACCCATCTTCTGCCTCTCTCCGTGATGCACATGCTGCCTCCTCAGGCTGTATACCTGCCAAAGTGAGGTGGCTCTGCTAATCAAGGTCCAGAAGAGTTTTCTCTAGGTTTCCTTTTAACATTTTTCTAGTTTCGTATCTTGCGTTCAAGTCTCGGATCTTTCTGGAGGTGATGTTTGTATACGGTGAGAGAAAAATGGTCCAGTTTCATTCTTCTGCATGTGGCTATCCAGCCCTCCCAGTACCATTCACTGAAGAGGGTGTCCTTTCCCCAGCGTGTGTTTCTGTCAGCTGTGTCGAAGATCAATTGGCTGTGAATATGTGGCTGTCTTTCTGGGCTATGTCACGTGTCCCATTGATCTATGTGTCTATATTTTCCTGCTAGCACCATGCTGTTTTAGTTACAATGCACTTGCCAAAAATTTTTTCATTCTAATTTGTAGTGAAATGGGATGCCTCTAGTTTTTTTTCTATTTGCTGAGGAAGGCTTTGGTTCTTTGAGCTCTTTTTTGGTTCCATATAAATTGCATGATTTTCCAATTCTGGGAGTGATGACACTGGTATTTTGGCAGGGGTTGTATTGAATCTCTAGGCTGCTTTGGGCAGTATGGTCATTTTAATGCTGCGAGTTTCTTCCATCCATGAGCATGGGATGATTGTCCATTTCTTTCTGTCTTATTAAAGTTTTTCATCA
Organism: Callithrix jacchus; assembly: GCF_049354715.1. Classification (NCBI taxonomy): domain Eukaryota; kingdom Metazoa; phylum Chordata; class Mammalia; order Primates; family Cebidae; genus Callithrix; species Callithrix jacchus. The sequence goes on from NC_133510.1 coordinate 12,716,909, forward strand.
GTGTTTTGTAGTTTTTCCTGTAGAAATCTTCCAACTCCTTGTCACATTTATTCTATGGCATATCTTTTTTCATTTTGTTGCTACTGTAAATGGGATTGCCTTCTTAATTTCCTTCCCAACTAGACCATTATTGGTGTATAGAAATGCAGCTGATTTTGGTACATTGATTCTGTATCCTGCTGTAACTGTGTTTATTTATTGATCAACTCTAGGGGTTTTCTGGTGGAACCTTTACATGTTTCTAAATCCAAGATCATATCTTCATCAGATAAGGATAATTTGATGTCCTCTTTTCCAATGTGGATGTCTTTTATTTTTTCCTCTTTCCTGATTGTGTGATGTTGAATAGCGGTGGTGAGAATGGGCATTTTTCTGTTGTTCCTGTTTACAGAGGAAATGCTTTCAATGTTTCCTCATTAGGTAGTAGGTTAGGTATGGCTTTGTCATAAACAGCTTTCATTATTTTCAGGTATGTTCGTTGTTTTTTTCTTTTTTAGATGAAGTCTTGCTCTTTTCACCCAGGCTGCAGTGCAATGGCGGGATCTCAGCTCACTGCAACCTCCGTTTCCCAGGTTCCATTAATTCTCCTGCCTCAGAGTCCTGAGTAGCTGGAATTACAGGTGCCCGCCACCATGCCTGGCTAATTTTTGTACTTTTAGTAGAGATGGGGTTTCACCATGTTGGCCAGGCTGCTGCCTTCCAAACATTAAAACAAAAATCCTACATAAAAGAGCTAACATAATACATCACTGTTATAATGACAAAATTCTGGTTTCACTTGGAGATAAAAATTTGTTCAGTTATCAAGAGATGTTTCAATAGGAGAAAAGAAAATAAATACGAGTGTATTTAACTTAAGAACCTTCAGCAAATATTATCTTTCATAAGGAAACATTAGAATCATTTTCAATAAAATCAGGAAGACAAGGATGACTGCTATAACTATTATATTCAACATATTTTGGCACATTCTTGGCAAGGAAAAGCTACAACACAAGAAAACTTAGACATAATATAAACCGGAATTTATATTAATGACTGAAATTATACGCAGATGATGTGCTTTCTTATCCAGATTGTTTAAAAAGAATCTACTGGAAAGAAAGAAACAATCAAAATAAAAAGAACAATTCCACCAGTAAACTCAATCCAAAATTAAAATCGCTTCCTTATATACCAGTAATATCTAATATCCAATTTCCAGGTCCACTTTTTGAGCCTCTTATTTGGTATTTCTTCTTAGATATCTTTAATCTAGAACATTACTTTCAAACACCCAGCCCTGGTCCCTACTAGGACCAAGAAAAAAAATCAGATACATTAATACTGTGTGAGATACCACAGACGGGCCCTAGCTTCGCCTCACTAGACATTTGGCCGACAGATGACTTTCTCTGCATCTGTTAACCGAATGTCTAGTGAGGCGAAACTAGGGGCCATCTGTGTTATCTCATAGCCACTGAAATCTCAGCTCACTGAGCCAGTGTAATTCCCATCTGCACTCCTACTCATCTAATCCGAGGCAATAATCTCCTTCTCCCTCTACTTCATAAACCCTTAAGCAATATTACTATATCTACCCCTGATCCTTTCCATTTCCAGAATTGTCTCTTCAAAATACAAATTTTATAAACTCACTTTGTGGATAACCCCACTTCTGAGCACCGAGGAAGGAGAGCTAAGCAGATCCCCAGGCACAATTTAGTGCCTGAAGAATATCTTAGTTTATAGCATTGCTACTCAGTTATTTCCTTTTATATAATCCTTTATATTAATGATGTCTTAGTCTATAGTCGGAACAATTAGCACCTGAAGAATATCTTACTATTCAGTTATTTCCTTTATATACAATCATATCTTAGTTTACAGTCCGAGGAATGTCTAGAGCACACACGGTACAGAGCATGAATTAAGGGAAAAACAGCTATACCAGGACAAGAATCTGTGGCTCAAGCAGTAGTGCCTCTGCCTGAAAGGGCATGCGCTACGTGGCAAGCTGGCCCAGGCGGCAGCGTTCAGCATCGTAGAGATACCCACTGTATGGCAGGCTTGGAGCAACTCATTCCTCCTATAAAGGAGTTGCAGTATCTTACATCCAGTTCTTGCTGAAAGCTGGCCTCAGGTGGGCAATCCCGCGAACGTCCGAGGGCTTAAAACCCCTCCAGTATAATCGCGCCTACTACTCTGTTACTGCTATAATCACACTCTGTTACTACTGTGCTGACTCAAAGCATGTTCCTATAGAAATCCTTAGAAGCTGCCTGCAGGTGGCTGTATACCCTGTCCGCTCTGCTGCTGCTGCTGTGCTGACTCAAAGCATCCTCCTATAGAAATTCTTAGAAGTAGCCTGCCCCAGATGAGAGATGTTGCACACTGCACCCTCCTCACTGCGCACGGCCCACCTCCTTGCCTCGGTGACCTAATGGGGGTGGACCCCTTGCTGCGCACCGCCCAACTCTTTGCCTCAGTGATCTAGTGGGGGTGGACCCCTTGCTTATCACACACGTGACTGTCTTGACTCTATCACTATCCTTAAGATGACCTCATTCACTGTCCTTCCTCTCATCTTGTACCTAATAAATACAGACGCGTCTGGACACTCGGGTTCTCCCCTGTCTGCGCTTAGAGGTGGCGTGCTCTTTTCCAGTCCTTTGGAGTCTGGTCTTGTTTCTCGGATCCAGCGCCTCAGCACGGCGATGGGAGACACCCTACGACCCCAGTAGGTCTGAACTCTACACATTTTTTACTGATTAGTTTCTTAATCCTGCAGATTCAGTATAGATTTTAAAAGCCTGAACATGGTTTACAAGGCCCTTCCATACCTGGTCCACGGCTCCCTTCCCCAACTACAATCACACCCCTTCTCCGGAACCAGGCTGCAGCCACGGTTGCTTTCAGTTTGTTGAATGTAACGTGGTTAGTGTGATTGCGTAACTGTTGTACAAACAAGATAACTGTAAGAATGACAGCAGATTGTATTAACAATTTATGCCTGGGACAACAGGCATAAGTCAGGATTTCTCTGGGATGATCTGTATGAATTGTAACTAGCCCTGATCCTTCTTGCCGCAGACCATGGGTAAAAGGATAATTCTAATTATTCTCTTATAATTAGGCCCAATTTCTCTATTATGATATCTTATGTACCAGTCATTTGTAGCATTTTTCAGTCTCATGTGTGTGATTATTTGTGTGATTATGTACGCAATGGCTGACTTCTACCAGATTATCTTCATGGGAACAGAGACTTTTATTTGCTCAGCATTTTATCTTTTACTTTTAAATAGTATGTTGACACATCGTAAGTATTTAGTAAATTTTTCTATTAAATAAACTGATATACCTAATAATGTATATGGCATATATAAAGGAGATTATGATACTTTATTAAAGGCATAAAGAAGGTCCATCAGTGAAGACTTTATTATAAATTAAATATATATTAACTGTACCTTGGTGGGAAGATGAACAGAAGTGATAATACTGTCCGAAATTTATTCAACATTTGTGTAATGTCAATGAAAGTGTATTTTCATGATAAATCAGTTCATTGTAAACTATACATAAAGGTAAAATTTTATGAGATTCATAAAATACATATTGAAATACATTAACACAAAAGGTAAGGATCTAGCCTTTCTAGAAATAAGGCTGTAAGTAATATCATGTGATACTTTTATAAAGTATCAAAATGAAAGGAACCTAATAATAAAGTCATATGCAAATGTGTACAAATAAGGTAGAATAAAGTCATATGCACCTGTGTACAATGTGTACATACATGTGTGCATGTGTATGTACATAAAATATGATGCAGTAGGCTCTTCAAAACTACAGATATTTAAACAAACTAATTTAGGTATGGAAAAATAATTTTTTAAGGATATAAAAACTAACAAATAATTTCTAGGTAGATTACAGTGCTAAAAATAACAGACCAGAAAAAAAAAGTTGAAACAGTTTGAATAGACCTAATACATATTCAAATCAATAAAACATTATCAAAAGTTTAACATCCAAATAAATACAAAGAATTTTTTTAAAAGATGAGCCAATGATATATAAGTAAGAAAAATGTCCAACTTCAAAGGTAATCATGGAAATGAGAATGAATTTTAAAATACATCATTTGCTCATTGATTTGACAAAAATAATAGTTTTCCTCATAGATTAATGTGTGGAGAGTGGACCCTTTCATACAAATTTGATGTGTGAAACTGTCAAGTTATATTTTAATCATATTTTACATTTACTTATACTTTAAGAAAAAAGTATGTATGTACACATACAAACACATACACATGTATAAATTCACCCAATTAAGTCAAAAAGCCATGTGATAATCTATTACTGTGGAAGCAAGTGTTAGTATGGAAACAAGCAATAATCTGTTGCAATGGAAACAAGAAAGAATTAATTAAATACATTCATAAGCATGCAAAAAAATTGAAAATGGTCAAAAAACATATATATATATATATATATATATACAGCATTTTACATTGATTTTTTTTTCCTTTTTGTTGAAGTAAATAGTGTCAGAGGGACCATGATGGGAGATATTTTTCACTTTTTACAGTATATATTCAGTTTCTTTTGTAAAATAAATTCATGTGTTACTTGTTTAAAAGAGAAAATAATTGAAAAAGGAAATTATACTCCAGAAATGAAGAACCTGTACAGGCCCATGTCAGACACAAGGTAGCAAATATCAGAAGCAGAGATATGGCCTAAGAGTTTTTTTGTTTTGTTTTGAGAGGGAGTCTTGCTCTGTCACCCAGGCTGGAGTACAGTGGCACGATCTCGGCTCACTGCCACCTCCACCTCCTGGGTTCAAGCTATTCTCCTGCCTCAGCTTCCCAAGTAGCTGCAATTACAGGCATGTGCCATCACGCCTGGCTAATTTTTGTACTTTTAGTAGAGACAGAGTTTCGTCTTGTTGGCCAGACTGGTCTTGAACTCCTAATCTCAGGTGATCCACCCACCTCAGCCTCCCAAAGTGTTGGAATTACAGGCGTGAGCCACCATGCCCAGCCAGTATGCCCTAAGATTCTAATGGATACTCCTCCTTAATGATATTGTGCTATTACAGCCCATATATATATATATTCTGAAATATATTAATAAGAGAAGCAGGGATGTAGCCTTTCTAGAAATAAGGCTGTAAGTAATTTCACGTTTATAAAGTAAATATATCAAAATAAAAGAAAAGCCTAATAATAAAGTCATATGCCTCTGTGTACAAATAATGTGTACATATCTATGCGTATGTCTATATAATATGATACAGTAGGTTCTTCAAAATGACAGACACTTAACAATAGATTTTGAAAAATAATGTATTAAAAAAATAAAAAATAATTTCTAGAGAGATTACAGTGCTAAAAATAGGTAAAATATAAGTAAACATATGTGTGTGTGTGTACATATATATAGAGAGAGGATATTATTCAGCCTTAAAGAAAGGAAATCTTGCCCTTTTGACAACATGCTTGAACTTGGAGGACATCATGCTTAGTGAAATAAGCCAGACACAGAAAATACTGCATTATATCACTTATATGTGAAATCTTTTTTTTAAGCTAAACTTAGAGAAATAGAGGGTAGAATGGTGGTTACCAGAGTCTAGGCAGTGGAAGAAATGGAGAGATATTGGTCAAAAGCATACAAACTTTCAGTTAAAAGATGAACAAAGACTAGAGATTTAATATTCACCATGGTAATTATAGTTAACAACAATGTACTGCATTCTTGAAATTAGCTAAGAGAGTAGATCTTAAGTATTCTCACACACACACACACATGCACACACACACACGCACATATACACACACACAAGGTAACTATATGAGGCGATCGATATATTAAGTTGCTTGTGGAAATCAGTATACAGGTCTACTTATATATATACCAAAATACCACATTGTACACCCTAAATATATACAATTTTTGCAGTCATACTAAATGAAGCTGGAAAATAATACCATTCAATCAAATGAATTACCTCTACATATAGAAGACTATTTTATTGCTAGAACCAAGTTGTGTTTTGTAGCAACTGGACATAATGCTTTGATAATTACATCTTGGTAATATTTGAGGACACTAACAGAGTTTAAGTGTAATGAATACTTACTTTTGAATGAAACAAAATATAAATTGGTAAAATATCCTGATAAACAGAAGCTTTTCCCTCTGTTTTACTATTATCAAACTTTGTCCTAATAACCAAAAGGGAAGAGAGAAACAGTTGAACCAATAGAAGTAGTTCCCTCCATCAAATAAGCTAATCCTATCTGTGAATTACCAATTAGAAAGGAAACTTTTGGTGGATATTAAGGCCTTAGCAGAAACAAACCAGAAATAATTAAATATATGACAGAAAAGGAGGAGAAAATGGTAAATAAACAAGAATATTCTTGGGTAAAAAAAATTATTCAAGCATGGCTTGCTTATGCAGTGATGCCTTAAGACTTAGCTTGATTATTTGATTTCTCATTTTGAACAAGCTAGAGAAGGTCTTGTTTCGCTTTCAACTAAGATCATGTCCATGACCAGCCACACCCATCCTATGAGAATATGTTTAAAATATGGACTAACCCAATTTGGGAACAAATATGGGAAACTGTAGCTTTGAGCAAGTGCAAAACTGAAAACTGGTAATAATATTTTCTTCTTTTTCTATTAAATCATCACAAGAAAAATACTCAACTTTAATACTCTGGTCCTGGTGAGGGAATGACTCAGTAATACTTGAGACACTTATTTCCATGAGTCTAGCAATGCATCTGACTCAAGATTGAATAATATTGTCCAGATAACTTAAAATCATGGGACTATGAGTTTGTACGGACTAAACTGAAATCTTGTCGGCAAAATATTATAAGATTTTGTTACTGGACACGGGTTAGATCTTAGTAAAGCAGAAATGCAGACAGATTTATTTTACAATTCATGTCAAGACTCCCAAATATTTTATAGGTGACCATGGACCATTTAGACTAAAATTAATTCAAATTAGGGATATTCATTCTTATTTTAAAATTTCAAATTGTGCCATCTCTAGTGCCAGATTATTAAAAATATAATAAAACACATCAATGCAAAATCACTGCATTTTCAAATCTAATTTTCTTATAATGTAGTTTATAACTTTTTATATAAATTTCTAAATTTCTTATAATGTAGCTTTAAAGGTTTCGTATTTCAAGGTAGTTAGAAATATAGCAGATAAAGAAAAGTAGTACAATTCTGTCAATACAATTTTGTATAAGATTAATGTTAATGAATTAGAATTTTAGCATATAAACCATTCATAGGCTCTGAAGATGATTGAAACGGTACCAATATTCAAGGTATGCTTTGGGGGTGTTTACTCTGGAGGCAATTTGAGCAAAATAGTGGAAAGTGAAAACTAGAGAAAGAGAGTTTTGTATAATATTAAGACAGCTCACCATAAAAATAATGACAATCTGAGTAGGAAAAAGCTATGTTACTGTGAAGAAGGAAACAGATACATGATACAATACACAGTACTTTGTGACTGATTAGATGTATGCTACATCAAAGGTGTTTGCTGCAAAAATAGCATAGGTCATTTTTTCCTGACTGTCTAGGTTAACTAACTGCTTAGAATAACATCCATCATATATACAAACAAGTGCTTATTAAATCACTAGTCATTGACTCATAAATATATTTCATAAGTAAAAGTTCATGCCTTCATATAAATTACTTGCAAATGATAATTTACAATTTGTTCTTCATTTAATTAAAACAATGAATGCATAAATTGTGTTTAGCAAATTTTGGATTTTTGTTTCATTTGCCATCCCAAATTTCTGAAAGTGATAACAGTATTTTCTTTTGCAAATATTGTTAATTTCAGTTCATTGCCTTCAAGAGATTCTGAGTAAGGCAAACATTGAGACTGCACATTGCAAAATAATATCACAAAACAAAGGCATGTATTGGTTTACAATGTGAATTTTAGAATCACATATAAGTTGTTTAGATGTATTTCATAAATATGTGTAAATATGTATCAGATAAATATTCACTTTGTAAATACAAGACCAAAGTTAGTTGACTACAGAGTACTTATCAGAAAACCTCTTGTATATCAGGACTTCTCTTGCAGTTAGAGAGGCTAATTGAAAGCAATAATGCAAAAATTATAGTACAATGAATGACCATGGGTGACAAAGTTATCTTCTTGAATGTACTTTTTATTTATTTATTTATTTTCTTTGACTGAACTCTAACCCTCAGAATGTACTTTTTATTTGTCAAGGTAACTGACCTTTCTCTGAAGAAAATTGACATTTTATATCTACTGAAAATAAAATCTTGGCATCAAGGAAATTTGTTTTCAAGCACTGAGCTCCAGTGCTATCAAGACAAATTAAGAAGAATGGGAAATGTATCATGTAATATTTATTCTTGTATTTTCTTACACATCAGATAATTAAAAATAGAGAATCTTTACCATCTTGTGTTCATCCAAGCACGCCAAACTCAACATTGTATAAATTGGAGACATCTCAATTAAACCCAAAAGATAAAAATATGACCTTGAAATGATTTTAGATTTTAAATATATTTGCATATGGAAATAAATGCAAACATAAGAAATTTCAGATGTTGGTCAATAATGGGGAAAAAAATCATATAGACATAGAAACTAAAGGGAATCTGATCACAATTTTCACCTACAAGAGAACTCACATTTGTTGATTGCTTCAAATATTCCTGGTACTATATCAATGATTGTGGGCATTAACTTGTGTAATCTTATGATGCAAGTATTATCACTGTCATTGTTATATTAATAAGAAAAATGAGATACAGAAAGAATGATACTTATTTTCTGGGTGTCAGAAATCGTAATAATCAGAAGCTTAAAATATTATTTAAGCTAAAATAGTCTAACTCTAGAGATCAGGAACATAATTATTACACTAGGCTGACCCTAGAACAAAAAATCATAATGAACCAACTTGTAAGAATATTGCTTCTTTGTAAATAGAGCTGCTCATACAAGCAGATTTACATTTTTCTACACTGGACATATTTTCTAAAGAGAAACAGTGAGAAAAAGAACTTTTAGGAATCATATAGCTGGGCGCTGTGGCACATGCCTGTAGTCCCAGCTACTCAGGAGGCTGAGGTGGGAGGATTGCTTGAGCCCAGGAGTTCTGGGCTGTAGTGCACTATGCCGATCTGGTGTCCGCACTAAGTTCGCCCTCAATATGGAGACTTCCTAGGAGCAGGGGACCACCAGGTTGCCTAAGCAGGGGGTGAACCGGCCCAGGTCAGAAAAAGAGCAGGTCAAAACTCCCATGCTGATCAGTAGTGGGATCGTGCCTGTGAATAGCCATTGCACTCTAGCCTGGGCATCATAGCGAGACCCCATCTCTGAAAAAATATATATATAAAAATAAAAGAAAAAAAATGAATCATATATAAAAATAGTTCTTCATAAGGACTATTTTGATACTAATTATTGTTTGGAGTGTGAATAAAAGACATTAACAGCAGTCATGTTTCTCCTCAGTAGATTCTAGTAAGCCTGAAGAATATAGCTGTCTTTTATTCTTTAGTTCTCCCCTACTATGTGACTGTTACCTCTATATTATTTCTCCTTCTTCTTTAATTCAACTTCTGTTATTGCCTTTAATAAAGACTTCAATTCAGATCAATGATGGTAACTTTATGGCATACATGCTGAAAATTTCTATACAGTATCCTTAGAAGATACTCTTCATAATTGCAACATCCTTCCCTAATGCCTACACTGCACTTTGAATAACTTTCAACAGAGCAGAAAGCCTGTTTCAATTGTATTACTGTCATCTCATCTACATATGGCACTTCAAAGTGAACTTGTATCTACACATCAGCAATGAGTTTTCAGCGAGAGCATGCAAAAACTGCACATAAAGAGTAATGAATTAGCTAAGACAATTGCTCCTAATGCTCTACCAACTCAGTATTTGTTTTTATAAATCACAATATCCCTATAACCTAGACTAGAAGAGATAATATCTGAATTTTACCCAACTGATAGAAAATATCAAACTACATACCACCAAAGCATTATGAACTCTAGTAGGGCGAATGAAATGACAAGTTAAGTGTATCATATATAACTGCTGAAAAAAAATACAAACAAAAACTTAAATGTAGGAAAAGAAGCAAAGTTTACCTTCAAAGGAGCAACAATTATAATGGCAGTAGCCTATAAAAAGAGAAAGAAAATGAAGACTATATAATTACTGAATGACAGCACTTGCCATACTAAAATTATATTCTCAAAGACAATTATCTAATCATATAGGAATGATATGAGCATCTACTTATACTCCATAGGTAAAAGGAAGATCATTTAAGTAGAGCAAAAACAATTTATTACCTTTATATCTGTATTAAGAAAGTACACTAGAATACATATATATTCTACTATATATAAAAATATATATTTTAAAAGTATATGTATTTAAGATATATACATATAGATTTTTTTTAATGGAGTCTCTCTGTTGCCCAGGCTGTAGTGCAGTAGCATGAACTTGGCTCACTGCAATCTCCGCCTCCTGGGTTCAAGTGATTCTCCTGCCTCAGCCTCCCAAGTAGCTGGGATTACAAGCATGTGCCACCACACCTGGCTAACTTTTGTATTTCTAGTAAAGATGGGGGTTTCACCATGTTGGCCAGGCTGGTCTCAAACTCCTGACTTCAGGTGATCCGTCTTCCTCTACCTCCCAAAGTGCTGTGATTACAGGCGTGAGCCACTGTGCCCAACCCAGAATATTCTTTCAGTTTAAGAAAATGATCTCAAATGGGACCTCAAAGACTCAGGATAAAAGACAATGAAATAGGTAAATATAGATGTAAGTCTAAATGAATAGCAATTATATGAAACCATAAATAATGTCTACAATTGTAATGGCATAAAACTAAAGTTCACTACATGACATATCCTTACATTAAAGTAGGAGTTGCATTTTAACTCAAAAGAGTAATATATAGAGCTAAAAGGCTCCACATTTCTTACAATGTCTGGGAAGATGTAAAGCAACTACGTATTTTGGACATCAATAAGTCAAGGATGAATATTATGATTTTCAGAATATGACCAAAATAATAGCAAAATATTCTATGTAACTACAATGACGATAGAAGAATGTATCTTAAAAATGGAACAACAATAATTTAGTGGAGTAATTATCAATTTATAGGACAATATTTAATTAAGCCAATAAGAATATATGTTAGAATCATTCTTAGAATTTTATGCTGAAGGCTGTAGGCATTCTAGCAAAACCTATCTACTGTATCTTTAGTGGATATTCAGGAGACCATGGATTACTCAGGGTGGATATTACAGAACAGAATACATTCTTTTAATCTCAAAAGTAGAAGCATCCCCAGGTACCTCAGAATCACAGTTTTCTTGTGTTCCTCTTTCCTATCAACTAAGTTCTTCTTACTGATGAGTTCTAATTATTTCTGCTCATTGCTCCTTTTGCTACAAACTATTTAAGTTTCTTTGACTTCTTCAGAGGTCTTACAGTTTCCATTTTCCCAAGGTTTGGTGTATATATCTAGAGTTTGAGAAACCACGAATATATATTTTTCAACCTCTTTTTCTAATGAAAGATAGCCATGTGTGTTTATGCGAAGAAGACATATTGAGAGTCTCATCTTCACATTAGTCTTCATTCCATATTTATTTAGTGACAAGTGAAGACATGAATTAAACATTCAAGTTCCATTTTGCTCTATTTCTTCTCCCTGAGACGTATATGTCTTTGGAAGGACTACTTTGTCCCCAGGTAGACTTGGTGATAATTGATTCTTCCAATTTCTTCAATAGCTGAAATTGCAAACATATTCACTATCCAAATTTCTATTTTTCAATAGGTTCTTTGTTCCAAGGCTTTGCAGTCCCCAGATATAATTCCTATGAACAGCTTATCACTGACTATTCTATTTTGGTTGAATTCCCCATTATTGTTCCCCCAAAGAAAATGACTCCCATCCCAAAGTGGCTGGAGAGAATATGTGAATACATTCTACTTCCAAAAGCCATTATCCAGAAAGAGTAGTTTATATTCTGTGTTGAACACTGTCTAGTAATGAAATAATAAAAACACCACAAAAGACTTATGATACAAGATAAAAAAAAAAAAAAACAGGGATAGCACATGGTACCACTGCAACTTGTCAGACCGAAAAGAGGAGACCTTGAGCTGAGGAAAACTGAACACAGTGTAAATTGTACTAAAGAAAAGAAATTCCATTTCCTTTGGATTCATATGTTTGTAGAGGTATTGGGGGAAGTAAGGATAAACTGACTTAAGTTAGATTCACCAGGTCATCAGCAGGATGGCAAGTTTGTCTCCCTACGATCATAAAAATATTCCAGTTAAGTAAAGAAGTCGAGAAAATTTGGAATGGGACTCTTCAGGGCATTAAGACATTCAAAAGTAGCCACATATATAGGAAAACAGAAAAGCCACACAATAACTCAGGAAAAACTCATGCGCTAGAAGACCCGAGAAGACCTGAAGGTTTACCTAAGGCTGGTCCCAAGGCTCAAAGTGCATGGTTAATAAACAGAGAATTGCCTAGGCACAGAGCCAATCTTCAAAGACTGGGAGAGATAGCTGTTTTTTCAAGTGTTCAATTTTCAAAAAATCACAACCCATTTGAAGAAACAATATGAATTTTTAGAGGTTATTCATGAAGGAGCACAAATAATAACTGTACTAAATATGCTCAAAAGTTAAAGGAATAAAGGAGAAAACGAAAGGAAAATGGGTGATACATAGAACGAAATGAGAATATCAACAAATAGAAAATACTAATATAAAAGTAAACCAAACAAATTCTAGAGATAAAAAATTAAATAACACAACTGAAAATTGTATTATTGCTACAAAAAAAATAAAAATCAGCTACCTGGAAGATAGACCATTTGAAATTATTGAGCCAGAAGACAATAAAGTTTTTAAAAGAATAAAGAAAAGTGAACAGAGTAAGAGATTTAAGGGTATCATTTAACAGACCAATATATCCATTATAGGTGTCATAGAATGAGAAAAAGAAGAGTATTTTTAAAAATAAAGAAATTTGCCAAATTCAATTTTTAAAAAACATGAATCTACAAATCCAAAAAGCTTAATGAGGTCTGAGTATGATAAATGCAGAGACCCACAATAAGATATAGTCAAACAGGCAAAAGCCAAAGCCAAGAAGTGAATCTTAAAAACAACATCAAACAAATAAAAATGAAAACAAAACAAAACAAGAAAATATTTGTCAGAAACAAGAGCTCTTTGATAAAATTATCAGTGGAGTGTCCAGGAGAAACTCTGGAGGCTGCAAAGCAGACAGGTGATATGTCTAAAGTTATTAATTTTAAAAACTGTCAATCAAAATTTTAATAGCTGGCAAAACTGTCCTTCAAAAATGACACTGAAATTAAAATATTTCAAGACAAAAAAAATCTGAAGCAGTTTGTTGCACTAAACCTGCCCTATGAGAAAAGCTGGAGAGAGTTCTACAGAGTAAAATGAAAGGATGCAAGACAATAATTCATCATCATCATATAAAAATATAAAGATCTCTGGTAAAGATAAATACATCAGCAAAATATTAATGCCCAATATCAAGATTTTAGTATATAATTTCACTATTTATTTTTATAAGATTTAGAAGCAATTGAATAAATATAATAATGTCCTTGTTAATGGTAATAAAATAAATACAGATAAAATTTGTGATATCAATATCATAAAGCAGAGGGGTGGGGCTGTGTAGAAATAGAGTTGTAGTTTGCCATCGAAGCTGTTAGTATTGATTAAAAATAGATTGTTAAAAATTTTAAATATTATAAATAATCTTTATAACACAAATTATAGAATATACATAAAAGGAAAGGAGAAGATAATAAAAATGTGTCTCTACAAAAAAAAACAGCTAAACACAAAGAAAGGCAATAACAGAAGAAAAATGAATGAGAAAAGAACCATAAGACATCCTGAAATAAATAGAAAAATTGAAAATATATGTCCTTCCCCATCAGTAATTGCACTAAGTATAAATGGATTAAAATCACCAATTAAAAGGCATAGATGGGTAGAATTGATAGCAAAAATAGAATCTAACAAGAAGGTATCTATAAGGGACTCACTTTAGACCTAAAATCCCATATAAATTGGAAATGAAAGAATGGAAAAGATATTCCAAGCAAATAGTAACCAAAAGAGATTGGGATGGCCATATGAATGTCAGATGAACTAAATGCATATATATATGTAGACATATGACAAAGAATATTACATAATAAAAGTGTCAATTCATCAAGAATAAATAACAATTATAAACATACAGGCACCAAATATCAGAATACCTAAATATATAAAACAAACATTGACATAATTAAAGATAGAAATAGCTCTCCAATAATACTCGGAGAATGTAATACCTACTTTCTTTTATTTATTTATTTATTTTTTATTATTATACTTTAAGCTATGGGGTACAGGTACAGAACATGCAGGTTTGTTACATAGGTATACACATGCCTTGGTGGTTTGTTGCATCCATCCCCCCATCATCTACATTAGCTCCTGAAGGAAGCACTAAACATGGAAAGGAACAACCAGTACCAGCCAGTACAAAAACATACCAAATCGTAAAGACCAACCACACAATGAAGAAACTGCATCAACTAACAGGCAAAACAACCAGCAAGCATCAAAATGGCAGGATCAAATTCACACATAACAATATTAACTTTAAATGTAAATGTTTGATGCCCCAATCAAAAGATACAGACTGGCAAATTGGATACAGTCAAGACCCATCAGTGTGCTGAATTCAGGAGACCCATCTCATGTGCAAAGACATAGGCTCAAAATAAAGGGATGGAGGAAGATTTACCAAGCAAATGAAGAGCAAAAAAACAAGGGTTGCAATCCTAGTCTCTGATAAAACAGACTAAGTCAACAAAGATCAAAAGAGACAAAGAAGGGCATTATGTAATGGTAAAGGGATCAATGCAACAAGAAGAGCTAACTATTCTAAATATATATATATGCACCCAATACAGAGGCACCCAGATACATAAAGCAAGTACTTAGATACTTAACAAAGAGACTTAGATTCCCACACTGTAATACCTTTCAGTAATGCATAAAAAAACCAGAGCAATAAGAAACCAATTGGATCTAAAAGACATACAGAACACTCCATCCAACAGCAGCAGAATACATATATTTTTTCAAGTGGACATGGAGAATTCTTCAGGACAGACTATATATTACCATAAAATTGGTCTTAATAAATTTATACAAAGCATTATTTCCTATCATGATGGAATGAAACAAATTCAGTAACAGAAGAAAAACTAAAAAATTGAAAATTAGGTGGAATTTAAACACTTTTAAATAACCATGAGTCAAAGAAAAAATACAAGGGAAATTAGAAAACATCTTAAGGCCAATGAAAATAAAAACACAGCATATCAAAGCATATGGGATGCAACAGAAGTAATGCTTACAGGCAAATTTATATCTTTAAATACATCAGAAAGAGCATGTTAAACCAACAAACTAATTTCATATCTTAAGTAACTAGAAAAAGGAAAATAAATCCAACACTAGCCAAATGAACAATATAATAAATATTAGAAGGTATGTACATAAAATAGAGTAGAGAAATAGAGAAAATAAAGCCAAAGTTGGTTCTTAGAAAAGATTAACAATATTGGTAAATCTTTAGCTACAATGATTAATTTTTAAAAGTCCTCAAATTACCTAAAATCAGAAATAAAATGGGCAGCATCACTCTTGATTTGACAGAAACAAAAATGTTAGTAAGGGAGTACTATGAGAAATTGCACATCAACAAATTAGATAACAAACAGAGAATGCTCTGGAAATACACAACCCACTAAGACTTAATCATGAGGAAACATAAAATCTGAATGAGCCTGCAGCTAGCAAAGATACTGAGTCATTAATCCAAAACCTTCCAACAAAGAAAATCTCTGGGCTGAGTAAGGTGGCCTGTAATTCCAGCACTTTGAGAGGCTGAGACGGGCAGATCATCTGAGGTTAGGAGTTTGAGACCAGCCTGACCAAGATAGAAGAATCCCGTCTCTACTAAAAATACAAAATTAGCCAGGCTTGGTGGCACATGCCTGTAATCCCAGCTACTCGGGAGGCTGAGGCAGGAGAATTGCTTGAACCTGGGAGGCAGAGGTTGAAGCAAGCCAAGATCGTGCCATTGCACTCCAGCCTGGGCAACAAGAGCAAAATTCCGTCTCAAAAAATAAATCAATAATGAAGAAAATATCTGGGTTAGATGTCTTCACTAGTGAAGTCTACCATTCTTCTCAAACGCTTAGAAAAGACTGAAGAGGAGGGAAACCTCTAACTGAATTCTCTGATCCTTACTGAACCTATGAGGCCATCATTACCCCAATACCAAAGCCAGACAAAGCGATTATAAGAAAACTACAGACCAATATCCCTAAGGAATAATGATGCAAGAAATCCTCAGCCACATACTAGGAAACCAATTCAGCTGCATATTAAATAAACAGACATCAAGATCAAATAGGATTTATGCATGAAATGCAAGGATGCTTCAAGATATAAAAATAGTTTAATATAATTGGCTTTTAGAGTTGCCAGTTGCCAGAGATTTTTGTGCTTGTTCTTTCTCATCTGTGAGAGCTGACGTTCTTTTTTCATTTAAAGTTGCAGTCCTTTGAATGGGGCTTTTTGTTCTTATGTTCTTTGTTGTCTTTGAGGGTGAGAATAGTCTAATGGCTTTGTTTCTGGATGCTTTCAGAGGACCCAGGCTCAACTCTGCACTCTTAGGCTATGTGCTCTATCCCTGGGTGGCTGAGACCAAGCCCACAGTTTAGTTCTCAGGTTTTTTGAGGTGGGATTCAGGTAAGCTGGAACAGCCAAGGTGCTCCAAGACTGCCGGAGGTGATGAGGGTGGTTTAAGGGGTAAGCTGTCCAGTGGGGCACTGCGGACATGAAGTTCTCTGGTGGGGGAACCAGGGATACCACGGGTGGGAAACATTTTGGTGGTTTTGGCTGGGGCTCCACAGGTGAACATGCTTCAGAGTGGCAGTGGCAAGGTCACAAGCTAACACACTCTGGCAGGAGGCTGTCAGCAAAAGTGTTCTGTTGGGTCAGCATTGGTATCTGGAGAAAGCACTACAGTGATGGCCACTGGAAAAGGTGTTCCATGGAGTATCTGATGCTATATGCTGGCAAAGCAAGGCAGGGACTCTGGGAAGGGCCAGGTGGACAGTGGGGTGTGCAGATAGGACCTGCCTTGGTCCCCTGGCCAAGACAGCCCTGCTATCTCCAGGTCTGATGGATTATATAGGTCAGAGCCACCTAGAGGTGTATGGAGAACTTCAAAGGATGAGTGTCTATGACCATGTTCCACTGTAGCCGTCCCTTGCCCAGACCACCTGGGCTCCAGGCAGATTCAAGCTCTATCTTTGGCTATGCTCTGGGCGGTTCCCTCTGCCCCACAACCAAACACTCAAATGTCCATAGGGGTCATGGGGTTTCCTGAAGCTATGTTCCTGGAGGTCGATGTTCAGAGTGGGCCACTCCATATTTGTCTCACTCACCCTTTCCTTAGGAGTGATTCTAGCCTTTGAATGCTTTCAAGTTCTTAGAAACCTGGTACAGGGGTTCCCAGCTTCCTTCTCCTTCAGCCTCAGCATCTGGGTTGTCTCCCTGTCCACTCACAACGTGCTCTCTAGGATGATCTGTTCTGGGTATGCTGGTCTGCTCGATATTCTGGCCTGTCTTGGTGGAGAAGTTCTTCCTGGTTGCATCTAGTCAGCCATCTTGTCTCTTCCTAATTTGTTCAAGTGATAATAAGTTTTTAAAGGAATAGCACCCTCATACACTTCTTAGAGATTAATTTTACCCCCAGTTTCCATCTTCTCTGTCTTCAGGTGGATAATAAAAATAATTTCTTCTATCAGAAAAACTCACACAGTGGGTGCTTTAATTTGATGCTGCTGTACACTTCCAGAGTAAGAAAAACCTCATCTTCTCACATAGTGTAGTAGATTTGAATGCACTGATCAATCAATGGTATTAGCTTTTGGACCACAATGCAGTCAGCAGTAATTTAATTTGATGTGATTTTTAAGGAAAATCTTTGTTTCCTCTGAGGAACTGGTGTGTTGTCTCTCCAGAATTCAGGAGAAATGTGTAATTGACCAGAGCAGAGATCTCCACGCCCCAGGCCACAGACCAGTACTGTGACCTGCCAGGAACCAGGCGCACAGCAGGAGGTGAATGGCGAGTGAGTGAGCAAAGCTTGACCTGTATTTTCAACACTCCCCACTGCTGGCATTACCGGCTGAGCTCTGCTTCCTGTCAGGTCAGTGGAGGCATTAGATTCTCATAGGAGCATGAACCCTATTGTGAACTGCACATGCAAGGGATCTAGGTTGGGTGCTCCTTATGAGAATCCAATTCCTGATGAACTGTCACTGTCTCCCATCACCCCCAGATGGGACTGCCTAGTTGCCCAAAAAATAAAGCTCAGGGCTCTCACTGATTCTACGTGATGGTGAGTTGTAGAATTATTGCATTATATATTACAATGTAATAATAATGGAAATAAAATCCACAGTAAATGAGATGCTCTTGAATCATCCCAAACCACCACCCTCTTGCTCCCATCCATGGGCAAATTGTCTTTCATGAAAACAGTCCCTGGGGCCAAAAAGGTTGGGGACCATTGGACCAGACCATTCCTTTTTGGTTTGCTAAAGAAATAGTATAAATGGGCTGGGTGCTGTGGCTCAGGCCTGTAATCCCATAACTTTGGGAGGCCAAGGCCAGAGGATTACCTGAGGTCAGGAGTTTGAGACCAGCCTGGCCAACATGGTGAAACCCCCTCTCTACTAAAAATACAAAAATTAGCCGGATGTGGTGGTGCTTGTCTGTAATCCTAGCTACTAAGAAGGCTGAGGCAGGAGAATTGCTTGGCCCTGGGAGGCAGAAGTTGCAGTGAGCCAAGATCGCACCACTGCACTCAGCCTGGGTGACAGAGTGAGACTCCGTCTCAAAAAACACAAAGAAATAGTATTAAAGGATGTATGTGACTCAACCATGGCAACACACTGCTGACCTGTGCCCTTTATTTCTTACTGATGCATACCTTATATTCCAATTCTATTTTAACCTGTCATCATGGCTTTGAAAAAAAATTACATTTGTCCATTGTATTACTCATTTTTTCCAAAAACTGATGCTTAGCATGTATATACACACATATGTATAAATTTTCAAAATGATTCAGTAAATAAATGTAGTGCAATTTGAAAAATCAATAAAGAGAAATATTAGGCTTATACAGGAAACTGAAAAAAAGAGCCTTTTCTTTCTTTTTTTGAGACACAGTTTCACTCTGTCACCCGGGCACCCACTGCAGTGGCGCAATCTTGGCTCATTGCAACCTCTGCCTTCTGGGTTCAAGTGATCCTCCTGCCTCAGCTTCCCTAGTGACTGGGATTACAGGCACCCATGACCACACCCGGCTAATATTTTTTGTATTTTTAGTAGAAATGGGGTTTCTCCATGTTGGTCAGGCTGGTCTCGAACTCCCGACCCCAGGTGATCCGCCTGTCTCGGCCTCCTAAAGTGCTGGGATTACAGGCATGAGCCACCACACCCAGCCCCAGAACGTTTTTTATTAATGATATTCAGTAGCAGTAAAAATGTCAGGAGAAAAAGAAAAAGTTATTACTACTCTTTGAACAATTCTCTAGCTGGCCTGATATGCAAAGGCTACTCTGGGCTGCATTTAAGTTTTTTAAAAGTCATAAAAGAAACAAATAAAATCTGTTGATTAAAAACATTTCATTTATTTTGAACAAAATGTATACTCTGTTGCCTATTAAATTATTATCAATAAGCCCAAGTCACAGAAATCACTCAACATTCCAAACTCCGGAATGAAAGGTTAATATAGTAGCATCTGTAGTTAATGCGAGTGAGGCAATATATGTTAGCTGCAGTTTATGGGACTTTAGAAATCCCAATTACAAAATTATTACTACATTAAATAAGTTGTTGATAATGATGGTAAATGAATGAAACATGGCACTTGTGACTGCTTTCAATTATCCTTTCCTTAACCAGAAAACACGGTCTTAAATGCCTGAGACTTTCTCCTAGTCTAGATATTCTCTAGCTTCACAGAACCAAGACGCTTTATATTACCTTAATATGCTATCCCTTTGTTAACTATTATGTGACTTCGAAACCACTTTGCACTGACTCGCCTCAACATACACTGGAAGTTGATAATCAATGGGGTGTTGCAAATGTAAATTTTAAAATGTGTTTTAAAAGGTAACTGATACTAAGTACTGCTATCAGGTAAAAAAAAGAAAGAAAAGAAAGAAAAAAAAGGTAGCTGATAAATTAATACTCAAGTTCTATCTAGGTCAAGTAGAAAAGTTTGGGACAGTGTGACACAGAAGCAGATGGTCTTGGCCAGGCATAGTGGCTCATGCCTGTAATCCAAGCACTTTGGAGGCCAAGGCAGGCGGATCACCTGAGGTCGGGAGTTCAAGACCAGCCTGACCAACATGGTGAAACCCCGTCCTTAAAAAAATAAAAATAAAAATAAAAAATAAAGCAGATGGTCTTAACTTTCTCTTTGTCTAGCTACAGAACCCACACCAAGGGGCAGGATCTTCAACAGCAATAATGCATATTACTGAATGGGCTCGGAGCCTTTGGGTATGCCAAAATGTTTGGGGTCAAATGACTCAGGGGAACTTTTTTCTTTACTCATCCTTTCTTGGTTTCCAGCACAACTCATAACAGCTCCCTTTAAAAAAAAAAAAAAAAAAAAAAAAGCAGAATATTATCACTACTTTAGGAAATGACAAGGACTGAAGAGAGAGAGTGTTTGAGGAGATGTGAATGTTTCCTTCTAGGCTGACAGCCTAATGCACCAGAATGAAATAGACAGAGACTCAGTGCAGAAGTTGAATTCCGAGGAAATCTGAGCGTCACAGACAAGACATGTACAATATGTAATCCTGACAGTTGGTCTTTGAGCAAACAAAAGGACTTCTATGCTCCTCACTTTGTTAGAGCTGAAAACCATAAAGCTAGAGTGTTGGCAGCTCCTGTGAACTCTGATAAAACCACAAAGGAAGTTGGGTCAAGAAATTTATTATGAGCCGTCATGAGGCACTCCCACCCTTCTGCTTAGCAGAGTTCAGAGTAAGGGTCCTTTCCTGTGTGAAAGGCACTGCTACCGCCTCCAGCACACCTTCTCACTGCATATGTGTGATAAATGTCAGATACATTATTTTTTTCTTTGTATAAAAGTAAGTATCATCCTTTCTTTGTCAAGTTTTTTCAAGGTTGCTTCTCAATAAATTCTTTTTTAAATAAGTGACTATTTCCCCAAGAGTTTATCCCCTGGTTGCAAACCCCATATTTAAATTTCTTGGAAGCATTTTGATATTATGATTAAGGGCACAAGTTTGATACCAGATAATGCAAAATATTAGTTTGAGTTGTATCATTTACTGTATTTATAATTTTGGTCCAGCTGAATTCCCTAATCTGCTTTTCCCACATCTGTAAAATGAAGGGGATGAGAGTACCCTCACCAGGAGGTTTTCCTAGGGATTGAATGAGAAAGCTTTGTTAACTGTTGTTATCGTTCCTTACATCTTCCTTGTTTCCATTCAGTACTCTTTCTCCTTTGGTGCTGTTTTAGTATTTCTTTTTCTTTCACGAAATACCTTATAGATAAAATCCTCATGACGTGACAGAATCAAGGACTGCCTCAGTTGTTTACTATAAGGGATGTTAGCAACTCCCCTGCCCCCTCTTAAGCCTAATTTAGAATCTCTCCCACAGGTTGGCTGATGCCAATGACTCCATACTTGGAAATAAATTTGCTTTGTTTATGCATAGAATAATAGAGTACACATTATCAGTCATGGATAGCTTATTGTATATGAGTTTATACCTGACATAATTATGGATACAAATGGAACTCAAAATTGTTTCTTTCAAATGTGAACATGTTAAAATCTCTATTGTAACAGAATGGTAATGATGTTCTATCTAAGCGTATGGTTCAAAGAAGAAAACATGCGCTCATCAATCAGAAAGTATATTTATGGCCAGGAATGGTGGCTCACACCTGTAATCCCAACACTTTGGGAGGCCAAGGCAGGCAGATCACCTGAAGTCAGGAGTTTAAGACCAACCTAGACAACATGGTGAAACCCCATCTCTACTAAAAATACAAAAATTAGCTGGGTATGGTGGCAGGCAGCACCTGTAATCCCAGCTACTTGGGAGGCTGAGGCACGAGACTCACTTGAACCCAGGCGGCGGAGGTTGCAGAGAGCCAAAATCACACCATTGAACACCAGCCTGGGCAACAGAGTGAAACTGTGTCTCAAAAAAAAAAAAAAAAAAAAGAAAGAAAGAAAAAAGAAAGAAAGAGAAAGAAAGAAAGAAAGAAAATATATTTAAATATAACTCATTTCAGACAATAAAATACACATAAAAATAAAATCTTATGAAGTTTATTCATGTCAAGCAGACAAAACATACTAATTATTACCCGAATTGTATTCAACACAAAATTGTTTTCCATGTCATGAAGAACAATAGTCATGTACCATTTTTTTTTTTTAGGGAAAAAGAGAAAAAGAAGGGGAAAAAAAGAAAAAGAGGGAAAAAGGAATATTACTTCATTCCTAGAATGAGTTTCAATAATGGCCGATCAATATTTTGAGTGTTTAAAGTGGTTAATGCATATTTTATGTGTTTAAAATGGAGAGCTCTATTGAGTTTATTTGTTCTGGATCTTAGTTCCAGTCCTGGATATCGTTATCAATTTTCTGTCTCATTGAATCTAAATCTCATTATGGGTCTTATGTATCTGGGTGTTAAGATCTCTTATTATTACATTAATCCTTTTACCCTTGCATCCTTGTAGCTATGAAATCTATTTTATTAAGTGTGAGAATTGCAACTCCTGCTTTTTATTTATTTATTTTTGCTCTCCGTTTGGTTGGTGAGTTTTTTTCCATCCCCTTGTTTTGAGTCTTTGTATATCTTTAGATATATTGTTAGATTTTTGTGGATAATGTATATTTTGTGTGTTTAAAATGGAGACCTCTATTGTGTTTATTTGTTCTGGCTCTGAGTTCAAGTCCTGGATATCGTTATCAATTTGTTGTCTCGTTGAATCTAAATCTCATTATGTGTCTTATGTATCTGGATGTTAAGATCTCTTATTATTACATTAATCCTTTTACCCTTGTATCCTTGTAGTTTTGAAATCTATTTTGTCAAATGTGAAAATTGCAACTCCTGTCATGTACCATTTTTTAAAAAGAGATAGTTTGACTGTCGTGGAAGCTGGCATGTCTAATTTAATCATACACTGTGATCTGTGTTTTGGCTCAATGAGGACAGGTAGACAGTACTCAGAAAGAGAGAAATGAATGATTAAATAATCAATATACATTAGTATCTACAGGCTTATTTATATAGCTAAATTCAAATAGAGTTAAAAATTACTGGAAAATCCCAGCTACTCAGAAGGCTGAGGCAGGAGAATTGCCTGAACCCAGGAGGCGAAGGTTGCGGTGAGCCGAGATCGCGCCATTGCACTCCAGCCTGGGTAACAAGAGCAAAACTCCGTCTCAAAAAAAAAAAACAAAAAAAATTACTGGAAAATTTGAGCTCAAAATAAACCAGATTTTCGTATATTTATATACTGTCTTTCTGCAAGCTTATCTTTCTGAAATGGGATAAACCTTTCTTAGACTACTAGTTGTTCCAATTCCTAGCTAGGTAAATTCGAGCATTTTTTGGGGGGTGTTGGGGGATGGAGTCTTGCTGTGTCACCCAGGCTGGAGTTCAGTGGCACAATCTTGGCTCACTGCAACCTCCACTTACTGGGTTCTAGTGATTGTCCTGCCACAGCCTCCCAAGTAGCTGGGATTACAGGCACGTGCCACCATGCCCTGCTAATTTTTGTATTTTTTGTAGAGACGGGGTTTCATCATGTTGGCCAGGCTGGCCTTGAACTCCTGACCTCAAGTAATCCCCCCATCTCAACCTCCCAAAGTGTTGGGATTACTGGTGTGAGCCACTGCACTCAGCATAAATTGAGCACATTAACTGATAATCCTCAGTGTCCTCATATATAAAATGTAGATAGCAATGTTTCTATCTTGCTGCATTATGGCAATGATTATGTGAACTAATGCATGCAAGTGCTTTATACAAAGCCCGGTATATGGTAAACACCAATAAATATTACCATCAATATAGAATATATGTAAAATCAAATCAGTACTGCATTACCACTCTATGATAAGAGCATGATTTCTTCAGCGACGTTTTTTCTTGTGTGTGTTTTTGTTGTTGTTGTTGTTTGAGATGGAGTTTCACAATTATTGCCCAGGCTAGAGTGCAGTGGCATGATCTCAGCTCTCTGCAACCTCTGCCTCCCGGGTTCAGGTGATTCTCCTGCCTCTGTCTCCCGAGTAGCTGAGATTACAGGCATGCACCACCGTGCCTGGCTAATTTTGTATTTTTAGTAGAGGTGGAGTTTCTCCATGTTCAGGCTGGTCTAGAACTTCTGACCTTAGGTGATCCCCCACCTTGGCCTCCCAAAGTGCTGGGATTACAGGAGTGAGCCGCCGTGCCCAGCAATGAAGTGTCAACAATAACTGAGTTATTGGAAATGAGAACTTTTTCCTTTGGTTCTGGTTTTATTTCTGATTTCTAGAGCTTGATACCTTAGACATGGACTGAAATTGAGTGAATGTATTGGTTGCAAATGGTAGTTTCAGCGTCTTGAGCCTGGTGGGTAGTGACTAATTTGATTACTGATCTCCCGTTCCCTGTCCTGAAGCTGTATCCTGAGCTCTGTTGATGCATTTGCTTGTCTTCTTCTCTCTCTTTTCTTTTATGCTCCAGTTTCAACAACAAAATCACAGGACACAGAGTTTTATGACACAGACATGTTGTTCTAAGTCTGCTGCAAGGTGGTGCAGAACCACATTACTGATCCTTAAAAATATCACCCGAGCTCGTGACCAACAAGAAGTGACCTATTTACCGCTATCATTGGGCCATTTCAGAAAGAGAAACATGAAGCCCACGAACTGCTCACCACTGAACAGCAGTTTCTAACCACATAGAGAGACAGCTGTAGCAGGGAAGCCATTTGAAACTCTTGCAGGAGGCATGAAGTATTGATGCCTCATTTTAGTCCCGCATACATGCAGTAAATATTTACTAAAAATAAACATAAAATTATTGTATTTTGATGTCAATCTATATTTGATCCTCTCTACTCTGGTTTCTCAAACCTCTCC
Source organism: Callithrix jacchus (assembly GCF_049354715.1). Lineage (NCBI taxonomy): Eukaryota > Metazoa > Chordata > Mammalia > Primates > Cebidae > Callithrix > Callithrix jacchus. The sequence goes on from NC_133510.1 coordinate 12,742,359, forward strand.
CAATGAGAATCCCTAATAAGATGAATAGTTCACATTATAACTTTATTTGCATACTCCTTCTCCTAGTTTGATGTCTCATTCCGAAAAATTGTTATTAGACAGTTTTAAGCACTGATAAGGTAAATAACAACATCCAGATTTTTCACATTGTTCCATATCTTTCTGTTTTTGTTTGTTTGTTTGTTTGTTTGTTTGTTTGAGACAGTCTCACTCTGTTGCCCAGGCTGGAGTGCTGGAGTGCAGTGGCGTGATCTAGGCTCACTGCAACCTCCGCCTCTTGGGTTCAAGTGATTCTCCTGCCTCAGGAGAACTGGGATTACAGGCGCCCGCCACCACAATCGGCTAATTTTTGCATTTTCAGTAGAGATGGGGTTTTGCCATGTTGGCCAAGCTGGTCTTGAACTCCTGAACTCAGGTGATTTGCCTGCCTCGGCCTCCCAAAGTGCTGGGATTACAGGCATGAGCCACCGCACCCGGCCTTCTGTTTTGTTTTTTAAACCGGAAAATTATTTTATATATTTTGGGGGTTCAATGTGATGTTTTGGTATATGTAGAATGATTTAATCAAACATTGCAGAATGATCAAATCAAGCTAATTAACATCTCCATCATCTCACATGCTTTTTATGCAATAGATCTCAAAAGCTTATTTCACTTGCCTAAACTGGAATTTCGTACTGTTCGACCAGCATCTGCCCGTTCCTCTTTCCCCCAGTCTCTAGTAACGACCTCCTTCTCCAAGTTTGACTTGTTTAGATTCCACATTTAAATGAGATCTTGCAGCATGTATCTTTCTGTGCTTCACTTATTCCACTTAGCGTAATGCCCCCAGATTCATCCATATTGTCACAAGTAGAAGAATTTACTTCTCTTTTAAGGCTGAATAGTATTTCACTGCGTATGTTTACCACATTTTATTTTATTTTATCTTAAGATGGAGTTTCACTCTTGTTGCCTAGGCAGGAGTATAATGGCGTGATCTTGGCTCACTGCAACATCTGCCTCCCGGGTTCAAATGATTCTCCTGCCTCAGTCTCCCGAGTAGCTGGAATTGCCTGCCACCATGCCCAGCTAATTTTTTGAATTTTTATTAGAGATAGGGTTTCACCATGTTGGCCATGTTGATCTTGAAATCCTGACCTCAGTTGATCTACCCGCCTCGGCCTCCCAAAGTGCTAGGATTACAGACGTGAGCCACCATGCCTGGCCATAGATGACCACATTTGAAAAACTCATTCATCTATCAATGAACACTTCGATTGGCTGTTGTAAATAATGCTGCAAAAGAAGACATGCAAATGGACGACGGGATATGCAAACATGCTCCACATCACTAATCATCAGGGAGACACAAATTAAAACCACAATAAGATATCACTTCACACCTATTAGACTGGCTATCATTAAAAAAAAAACAAAAACAAAGGTAAGTATTAGTGAGGCTGTGGAGAAAAGGGAACACTTTACACATTGTTATTGCAGTTGTGAAGCAGCATAGCCATTTGTAGAAGAGAGTGTGAAGGCTCCTCAAAAACCTAAAGATAGTCTGGAGTTAATTTTTGTATTTAAAAAACACTAAAAATAGAATTACCGTATGATCCCAGCAATCTCACTTCTGGCTATATATCCAAAGGAATTGAAATCAATGTGCTGAAGAGATATCTGCACTCCCATATCTTTCATTTATTTTTTAGTATTTCACTATCAACCAGATGGTAGAGTGAATAACGGTTTTGGATTTTTGGGGAGAGGAGGGATTGAAAATATTTTCCGGTGTATGTCCAACCTGGAGGTTGATACAAGCAGAGATGACTTTGTGGAATGTGTTTTGGTTAATATTGATTAATGATTTTGTTCACGTCACTATGAAAAGTAAAATTATAAATGTATCCTACACTAGTAAAATGCAATCAGCATGACACTGACAATCCAAACGCCACTGTAAATATCATGGTCAACACTGCAGAGGACAAATCAAAACGGAGTGTTGAATGAGAAATCAAAATCAGCACATACATCCCATTTTTCTCATCTTGCTCTGTTTGACGAGAAGCTGCAAGAAAGTTACCCTTCTCATTGGTGAAAAAAAAAAAGAAAAAACAGCAAGAACAGAAACAAACAAATCCAGTCAATTATGGGCCAATTTCCTCCAGTCCAATAAGAGGAATCAAACGACCTGTACCAAACCAGCAACTCAGATTGTGATGTCCTGAAAGCCGGCTTTCCAACACCAGAGGAAGAACTTTCAGAAGTGAGCAGGTTTTTGTGGAAATACTTACATTCTGTGAGGTTAAGAGACTACCATGTCTGCCAAGTGCTTTAGTAAATACTACAAAAATATCAATTATATGTGTGAATGTGTGCATATACATATAAGCATATATGTACACAAACACACATATAGATACACATACTATCCAAGATCAGCCTTAACCTCCTCCTGATCTTGACTAAAATTTTAGACAATTTCCTAACTATAGTTCCCTGACCTCCCTTTTCTTATAGTATTTACTTTAGAAAACCTGCAATTATAAATTATTTCTCTGCCACTTTGAGGTGTAAATCTTTTCCAACCTCTTGCCAGTTTTACAACTCACTAATGTCTTTCTCAAGGACCTAGAAGCCTTCTCTTTGAAATGTAAGCAAGAAAGATTACATAAAGCAAATGTAGCATGTTAACTTTTAAGATATCTGAGTCAAAACTAGCTATCTACACATTCTTTGTCCCTTTCTCACAATTTTTTCTATAGGTCTGAATTTATTTTATGGAAGTAAAAAATCTGGGGCCGGGCGCAGTGGCTCAGGCCTATAATCCCAACAGTTTGGGAGGCCGAGGCAAGCGGATCATGAGGTCAGGAGACAGAGACCATCCTGGCCAACATGGTGAAACCAGGTCTCTACTAAAAATACAAAACTTAGCCAGACGTGGTAGTGCGCACCTGCAATCCCAGCTACTAGGGAGGCGGTGGCAGGAGAATCGTTTGAATCCAGGAGTCAGAGATTGCAGTGAGCCGAGACTGCACCATTGCACTCCAGCCTGGTGACAGAGGGAGATTCCGTATCAAAAAAAAAAGGTAAAAGATCCCTCCCCTCCTGAGTTTATTCGTTAGTTAGAAAACTGCTAAAGTAAAAAATCAAGTACTTCTCCTGCAAACTATTTCTTACACAAACTGTAACAAAGAGTAACCTAATAATTGATGAGGTGAACTCACTATTTATGGAAGTACTTCAGCCAATAAATAAATAGG